>NC_068389.1:10024436-10324436 GCF_023724105.1 Carassius gibelio
TCGCTGCGCTCGGAGCGTGGGCTCAAATGAAAAATGTACTGTATGAGTACACCCAATTTCACAAGCCGGGGGTGAATCTGTTGCATTGTTCTTACAGCACTTCTAAGAAATGTAGAGGCTTCTGTAAAAGGAAAAAAGTCCTAAAAGTTCAGAGCAGGAAACCTTTGGTTATGATATAGAGACACATTGGGCAACTGATCAAACAACGAATGACATTTATAGCCCTCTTTCTACTCGAGGTGTCACATACATCAGCATTAAACTGAAGGTTGAGGTTAGGGACTTTAATGACCTGAATGTCTGTGAGGTGCAAAATGGTCTTCTTATAAGAAATCACATCAAACTCCAGCGCTTTCCACACAGTGTGGCCAAACAGGTCGCCCACTTTCTTTTTCCGGGTGATGACTATGAGGTACATCCCTGTAGAACCAACAAAAAAAAGAAAAGTCATGCATCATGGTAATCAAAAGTAAACGTCATACAATCAACGTTCCGAATTCTATGGAAAATCGGAACATCGTGATAACATAGAACCTACCAGCCACCAGCCGAATAGTTCCCATGATTCCACAGATGGGTCTGGTGACGCCTGATGGGGGGATGTCCTTAATACCTTCAAGAGGAAAAAACATTAATGCACCATTCAAGTCACAGTAACCCGTTTTGCAGATTGCATAATTTATATACGTCTTTGCTTCAATGAGAGGAAGTAACAGACCTGTGCTGTGCTATAACACAGCAACTACCTCAAACAGAAAACATCAAACTGCCAATACTGATGAAATGCCCCTTTGCAAGGAAGTCACCATTAAAACGGAGAATTGTAAGAAAGTCCAAACAGCCGCTGTAACTTTTCATCGATGGCTGTATAGTCTGAAAGGTCTGACTCCATTAGAAGTTGTAGCTGTTCATAAATGTCAGATCACTGCTGCCCAAACTATAAATCTTTCACTGTACTTTTTCACACGGTCAGAGAAACGAGGTGCTTAACCTTCAGAGCCGTTTAATTAATCTATTCACTTTTAGTAACCTGAAATTGTGATAAATTGAAATATAGTTTAATATAGTTTTCTCTTGGGCTCAACAAGGCTGCATTTATTTGATCAAAAATAATAATATTGTGAAATATCAACACAATTTAAAATGACACCTTCATTTATTCAACATTTCACACGTTTTTTACAGTTTATTCGTTATAGTTTATGAAATGAGGAAAAAAAATATTACAAGAACTCAAGAGTTAAACAAATACATTTTGATAATGTCAGATAACACAGAAGCAAAACATGGTCAGGGCAAAATGTCTGAATCATTTTTGGTTCCACATTTTTCCATAAATTTTTCTGGTTGTCCACTGTATGAAGACTGTATGGGTATAATATTTCACTTTACTTTATTTTGTTGTCCAGACTCAGCTAAACAAACTATAGATGTCTGAATAATTTATTGTTTTACTGTATGTTAAAATGTAATCTATTCCTGTGATGCAAAGCTTACATTTACATCATTACTCCAGTCTTCAGAGTCACATGATCCTTCAGAAATCCTTCTAATATACAGATTTGTTGCTCAAGACACATTTCTGGTTATTATACATTTTTTTAAATGCTTGTACTGCTTCATATGCTTGTGGTGCATTTTTTTCAGGATTCTTTGACAGTTAAAAAGAACAGACCTTTTTCTGATATAGAAATCCTTTATAACATTATAAATGTCTTTACTGTCACTTTTGATCAATTTAATGTGTCCTTGCAGAGTGAAAGTATTAAGCTCTTTAAAAAAAAAAATTATATATATATATATATATATATATATATATATATATATATATATATATATATATATATATATATATAGTACTAATTTGTAATCATAAAAAGGGCCGTTTGTATTCAAGATGAACTGGAATACACTGTATTTGAGCTGTACCTGAGAGGGTCATCTCGGTGGACACCCTATCAATAACCAACACGTCATTAGCTCCATCATCACAGGCCTCAATGTAGAACTTCTCAGGTGTTGCATGCCTATGGAAAAGCAGAATAAAAGACAATGTTTTGTTTTCAACAAATAAACCTAACTCTTTCTGATTAACCACAGCAGCGAGTCTATTCTGACCCTTTTCTCCTTTTAGATTATTGTGAATGTGATAAACAGCACTGGATAAAGGAATTGTATATGCAATACATTCAAGTGGAGATGATGATATCATTAAGGCAAAAACAGTGTCTGAAACATAATAGCTTGAAATTAATTCTCATCTAAGAGAAAATTACAGACAGACACTGTCTCATAATGCAAGTTTCCACAATGTGAGGAGTTTGAGAGTCAGTTTCAGTAACGACATCTCACATGCTTGTCCCACTTTAATGGGACACCAAATTCTTCCTTACCAAAATGCTGAGCTGCCACTTTCTGTGCACCGCTGGATGAGTTTGCAAATAGGAAAACATGCAGTTTTTGCACAGCTAACCTCTGTCCCATTACCCATGACTGCAGAGGTCTAAGAAATCGGTCTCAACATTTCCTTGAATTCTCAGAGTTTGGTTTCATTACACATATATGTAACTACATTTCGTTTTTTTTTTTTTATTCTCTGAGCCTTCTGATCAGGTCATGCAAGTAAAAACAACCCAGATGTTCAACCTTAGCCTGCAGTTTTGTGGTTTCAGTGGTGACAAATTCACATGAACTATGTGCATGGTGAAGAGTCTCAGCAAACACACTGTGGTGCAAGGGTTTGGCTTAATATAAACTATGCCATTATAGTTCAGACAAGCTTTTGTCAGCTGTAGTACCATTGGCAATGTTCTGTTTATTGGAAAAGATTCCATTCATAAAACTGAAGGGCTTACTGTATCTCTAAACAAAAATAGGCAAATTACATAATTAGAGAAGTCACAACAATCATTTATATTTTGGCATTCAGTAAGCATAGTGGTGAATCTCACAAAGACTAAATTAATATGTCTGGTTCACGTCATTAAATAAAAGAAATGTTAAATTCAAAAATAATTCTTATTAAATTAAAAAAACGAATAATAATTATCATTTGCATTGTGACAATTGTGATATAAGCATAATTCACTATTACTTTTATGCAAAAACAGACACATTACTTAAATTGTGAAACATGTAGACATATATACATCACTGTATTTATTACTGTACTGTATTTTTAAAATGAAAAGAGGCCAAATGATGTATGTTTCTGACACACTGATAAAAAAAAATATATATATATATATATATATATATATATATATATATATATATATATATATATATATATATATAAAGTGACCAAAATATTATGCCAAAATAAGAATAAACACCAGGTATGTTGAAATCAAAAGTGCAACTTACTGAAATGTCTTATGTAAACATTGAATTGCTGAATCTAGAAACCAACTTGTAAACAATATGGCATGTAACATTGGGAAAGCCATTCAATGTGCATAAACGCATTAGTTAGCTAGAAAATAAAAATAAAAATTCTAGAGAGGAACATTTTGCTGAATATACATGCACTATAAATTCATTATATTTTTTTACTTCATTTGTGAGTAAGAATGTATATTTGAAAAAATGGTTTTAGTTACAGTCACTGTTGTAATAACAGTCAAAGGTTTGCATGCAACCCATTTGTATTTTAGTGTTTATTATTAAATAAATTTGCAACACTTATCTCAAACTATCTATTCATTCCATTCAACTGTCATGATAAATAATGTCAGTGCAAAAAAAAAAAATCTTGTTTCTCAGAACTACTGTTACCAGACCAGAAAACGAAATAAGACCACTGTAACTCCTTCCAGTGGCTGAGTGTCTGATAACTCAGAATCATCTTCATGTAAGCTGTGGGCTGGAGAGATTCCACTCAGGTTCACCTCCCTCTCAGTGGCTCACCTTCAGTTTCACTTCCTCAATTAACCAGAAATTAATTGTGCATCATACAGCAAGCATGCCATATAATCACTCTTTTTATACATACAAAAACAGATCAGTATGCTTCAACTGTCTTCAGCATCCGAATGCACAGTCCAATGAACACCCTAGTCCACTAGAAATGAGCACAGCTGCTGTTCAAACTCAAATCAATGCATAAAAAACCCAGTGAGCTTCCTGGACAGCATTTGGCGAGTTATGTTCTCGTAATGCAGTATAAAGATTCGCGTTTAATTCTAGAAATGCAGCTCACTGGCTTATGAAACCGCCAATCTAAACAGAGTCTGAACGGCTTAAGCCAGTGCACTTCCACCACAACAGAAAACAGCCCTGGACTAGAAACAACGCTTCCTGACAGCGCCCGCAGACGCTGCCATTAAAAGAGACAACCTTCATTAAAGCGAAACCGGGCGCCGTGTGCGTTTATATCTGTCTGTGCGCTCGAATAAAAGTTTTAACTTACAGGTTGAACCTCTCGTAGGCGGTCGCCATCTTCACTTCCGGGTTTGGTCTTCTTCTTCTTTTTTTTTTTTTTTTTAATCGCGGTTGACAACTATTTGTTGCATTACCGCCACTGCTGGACTGGAGCGTAGAACAATGGTTACATTTTCTCCATAAAATTAAATTATTCTTAAAAAGACCTTTATTCTTTAAAAAAAGAAAAGAAAAATAAATAAATAAAATCTTCCCAGCACTTCTTTGTAAAATATTTATATATTCAAAGACAATTTAATTGGCCTCTACTTGAGAAATAAGCTTCTGCCCATCTTGATGATATTTCTGATGATGAATCAAGACTTTTTGCTTTTTCATCAGAAATAAGGTACCATTAAGTCTGGTGTGCCCAATCCTCAGCCTGGACAACACCAGTTCCTCATGTCTAGCTCTCCCTGAATCTGCAATCTTATTTACTTTATATTTACATTTACATTTACATTTAGTCATTTAGCAGATGCTTTTATCCAAAGCGACAAATGAGGACAATGATAGCAATAATAAAAAAAAGAGCAATGATATATAAGTGCTATAACGAGTCTCAGTTAGCTTAAATGCAGTACACATAGCAAGGGGTTTTAAATAATATAATAAATAAAACGAAAACGAAATAGAAATTGAAAAAGAATAGAGCAAGCTAGTGTTGGAGGTCTTTTTTTATAATTATATAATAATAATAGAAAAGAGAATAGATAGAAAGGGCCTGATCTTCTTAATGTTGAATAAAGTAAAACTGCAGGACCAGACAGTTTTAGCAATGTGGTCTGAGAAAGTAAGCTGATCATCAATCATAACTCCAAGGTTTCTGGCAGTTTTTGAAGGAGTTATGGTTGATGTGCCCAACGTGATGGTGAAATTGTGATGAAAAGATGGGTTGGCTGGAACCACAAGCAGTTCGGTCTCGGCAAGGTTGAGTTGATGGTGATGGTCCTTCATCCAATAAGAAATGTCTGATAGACAAGCTGAGATGCGAGTAGCTACCATTGGATCATCAGAATGGAATGAGAGGTAGAGTTGAGTGTCATCAGCATGGAAGTGGTATGAAAAGCCATGTTTCTGAATGACAGGACAAAATGATGCCATGTAGACAGTGAAGAGAAGTGGTCCAAGAACTGAGCCCTGAGGCACCCCAGTACTGAGATGTTGTGATTGGACACCTCACCTCTCCAAGATACTTTTAAGGATCTATTTGATAGGTAAGACTCAACTAGTGCGGTTCCTGAGATGCCCTTTGCCAGTAGGGTTGACAGTAGGATCTGGTGGTTAACCATGTCAAAAGCAGCTGACAGTTCAAGTAAGACAAGTAAAACTAAAGACTTTTTGGAGTTATGAAGGATGCAGTACTACTCTATAGGTACTCAAGATTAACAGGATATTGAGTGAACCCCCCCCCCCTTAAGACTGCTTCTGCATAGGACATTCCTTGCTTTTTTCATCTTTTGAACTTCTCTCATACGTTAATAAACCTCATATGCCGTACTATGGTCACCACCACAATTGCAAAAATTTTTAGTTGCCCCTTCTTCACATTCATCATACTTATGTTCTCCTTGACATTTGCTACACCTAATCTTCCCTTTGCACACAGCAGCCACATGCAAATACCTTTGGCAACACCTCAATACCCTGACATTATAGCTCATGAACCCAATATAAACCTTCTCAGGGAGTCAGTTTTCATCAAACGTTAGCAATATTGACAGACTTTCACTCAAAACACCATCCCTTTTCATTTTCAAATGCTTAACTTCTTTTATTTTCACATTTTGTATGTTTCTCAACAACTCTTCAATTGAATCTTTTACTGGGATCCCAGTTATAACTCCTCTAATCAGTTCCTTGTCACAGGCTATTACACCTCTCACTCCCTGGCCATTCATCTTTTTTTATCTTAACTGCTTTCTTCTGTTGTTCCTCATCAATGCATTCTATCAACAGTGACCCATTCCTCAATTCCTTCGCCCTGATTACTTTCCCTATCTCCTTATGTACACAATTCGTTAGCTGAATAAGACTCCAATCAGCAAAAGATACTCCCTCCTTTATCATGGAAATAAATACCATATATTTTTCCTTCCTTACAAAGATATCCATATCCTCATCATCTGGTTTACTCAATTTCTTTTTCTTGCATTTTGGCCTACCTTCCTCTCCAAACCCAGGCTCAGATTCATCCATCCTCCACTTCCTACTCCGTCCCTTCCAACAAATAACTCCAGTCCAGTCTCCTGGAAATGTTGTGTTTTTGATCATTCAAAAGTAGTGGAAATTTCCATTAAATCCCCACAGTGTACAAACTGCGCTGACTACTCTGAACGCATGCCCTTTCAGTCACTACTCTACAAAAGCCATCCATCAGCGGAAATCGCTGTCCAGCGAACATTCTAAACGGGGTTTGATTTCTTTTACTGTCTATGGGTTTGATCAATCTGCCGTAACGTATATGTGGGAGTGGTGATGGGACAGGTTATCTCATTTGCTCCTAAGATCCTAAGGTCTACCAATTTTTTTTATTTAGTATTAATATTTATATATATATATATATATATATATATATATATATATATATATATATATATATATATATATATATATATATATATATATATATATATATATATATATATATATATATATATAGCTATTTATTTACTTCTCAAGCTTTAACCTTTTTTTTTGTGGTGAATGTTTCATTCTCAAGACACAAATGTTTAAATTCTATTGGAAAAATCTAATGTAAAAACGGCCTTCCACAAGTAAATACACACATTTATATGAAGTTTTGCACAACATATTGTGTATGATAATTCTTTTTAAAGACGATTGAAGAGTTAGGAAATTGTGGTCTATTGAGGATTACAACATATCTATTCAGCAGAAGCCTGCAGCAGGTGCGTGTGTGCTGGAAGTTTGTAGAAAGGTCACTTTTGTGTGTGTGTGTGTGTGTGTGTTTTCCACAGCTATTCAAAATGAGCAATCATAAAAAAAAAAAAAAAAATTCCAGACCTTGAAGTATTTAGGGAGTGTGATTTGTCCCCCACCCACAATCTCAGCCCTATGTGTCAGAGGTAAAGCCTCCAGCCCAAAAAGGTGAATGTAGGAGACAGAGGAAACCTTGTTTCAGATGTGAAACTAGACACTCACAAAAGGATGTTCCTCTGACCCAATAACTGGGTATCACCACATACACTGACTTGTAGCATAACAATATTTGCATCGCATAGGATCACGTGCAAAGACTTTATGGGGCATATGCATAATATATACACTACTGTTCAAAAGGTCAATGAGATTGTTTTTCAAAGAAATTAATACTTTTATTCAGCTAGGATGCATTACACTGACAATATAGACATTTATAATGCTACAAAATATGTATATTTTAATACTTTTGAACAACGTTGTATTTATAAGAATCAAAAAAAAAAGAAAAAAAAAAAAATATATATATATATATATATAGGAAGAATCACGGTTTCTTAAATAATAATAATAATTAGCACAACTGTTTTCAACATTGATAATGATAGGAAATGTTTATTGAGCAGAAAATCAGCATATTAGACTGATTTCTGAAGGATCATGTGACACTGAAGACGTAATGATTCTGAAAATTCAGCTTTGATCACAGGAATAAATTACATATAAATATATATTCAAATAGAAAACAGTAATTTTTAATTGTTATAATATTTCACAATATTGTTGTTTTGATTGTATTTTTTGATCAAATAAATTAAATTAAATTAAATTAAATTTATGCATTTAGCAGACGCTTTTATCCAAAGCGACTTACAGTGCATTCAGGCTGTCAATTTTTTTTTTACATATCATGTGTTCCCGGGGAATTGAACCCCCAACCTTGCGCTTGCTTGCTTGCTAGCGCAGTGCTCTACCAGTTGAGCTACAGGAAATAAATGCACAAATGACACTCAAAACTATACAATATCTTACCGAGCTCAAACTTTCAACAGTAATGTATATTAGTGTATATATTATTGTAAATGCGTTTGGACACTTTTTTTTTTAAATGTCATAGCATTAGATATTATCAGACAGTGAACAGTGTTTCTGTTGTTTTATAATTGTAAAACCAGTGTGCATTTGCAATATTTCTTTACAAAAAACAACACATGATATAATATCTTGTTTATTAATACTTACTTCCATTACTAATTACTTCCAATATTTTGCAATGGCACATACATATGTCACTGCAATGAACAAATGATTTTTCCACCAATACCTGTAAAAAATTAGTGTGCGGTCTCTGTTTAAATTAAGAGGGAGCTTTTTTATTGTACAAGATTATGAGATCAGTCAGACAAATGCTAGATTACTCAGATGTCTGAATTCCCCTTATCTTTCAACATCTCAGTCGCTGTCAGACTCAAATATGCCAACAAATACTGTATGTGGGAGTCAGTTTATCCCATGATGCTGCACATGGAGGAAGCTGGGGGTCACATTTCTTTGTCACCCTTACGATAAAGAAGTTTATTCAAGTGTGCTATTAGTATACTTTTAAACTAAAAATAGGAAAGTATGCTTTCAGTTTACTTTTTATGTACTTCTCAGAAATGGGCTTTATGTACTCATTAGAAATGAATTTTAAAATGACACCTAAGTATACTCAACATATACTTACAAAAAGTCTAAATATATTTGAGCTATACTTGTGCTCATTGAATCTGTGTTTTCATTATTATACAGTAGAGGGCACTAGTACACATCTTCTGTACAGAATAAAAAAAAACACACACACACACAAGTGAAGAAGAAAAGAGCAACACCAGATACTAACACACGTAATCTAACATGATCATCTGACATGAAGCAGCATCAAAACTGTAGCGTTATGGAATAAAATGTCGACTGATGAAGTGGTAATAATTAAAGTCAAGTTTTGGGGTGTTGATCGACTCCATCTATATTTTGATGTTTTAAAACTTTATTCAGCTTTTTGTTCAAAATGTTATTTCGGTAACACTTTCTATGAAGCCCGTATTTATAATACACTATAAGGGCATTCTTAAGGCATTATAATGAATGCATAATGTATTATAAAAAATGTATACTATATTATATCAACTCATGAATAATCATAACAAACAATTATAATACATCATAATACTTAAGTATTTGTGGTTATAAATTTAAGAGTATGATTATTTATAACACAATGAACACCATATTAAATTGACTGATTAATTGAACTTTATTGTCCAGTCTGTTTTCACAGAGAGGAAATTTTTCTTTGACATACATTCACTGCTTAAAAATCACATCACACATCAACAGCACAAATACAAAAAATAGTTAAACACTGTAAGAAAGAAAAAATGTAAAATATCGACAGCAATTCTATTGTTTCAATTAAAATACTGTACGATTCAAGATAATCACTGCCAATGGAAGAAAATATTTTCCTAGCTAAGGGAATTTTTAGTCTACGCCCAGATGGGAGCAATTCAAAAGCATAGAAGAGGGTGTGTGTTATCTTTAAAAATCGCAATTGCCATTTTACTCATAAAATGATCGAACAAGCTCTGAAGTGGCTGTTGTTTTTGTCCAGTAATCTTATTTGCTTGATTAGTTATTTGTGAGAGTATGTTCTTTTGTTTTAATGTTAGATTGCCGTACCATAAACCAATATTATATGTGAGATCAACTTCATTTACAGTATAATGGATTGTAACAGTATCTTACTACAGCTTGTGGGTGGTTAGATGTTAAGTGAGTGTTTCCTGTGGAACAAATGTTAATTAATTGATGTGAGCTTAATACTCATATAATATGTTTTATATGGTTATATTTTATTTTGATTGTCACCTTAATCAATCGACTATAAGCAGCTTTGGAACTACATGCCAACTAACTCTCATTAGAGTATAAGTTTGCTCAAGAATGGTAGAATCTAGTAAGGTAGAATAAGATGATATACTTGCAAAGACATTTATAGTCTGTTTATCTGTTGGTTGACCATCAAAATAAAGTGTAAGTATATATTTACAGTAGCAGACATACTAATACTCTAATGACCGCTAGTTGATATGTAGTTGCAGAGTTACTTATCAACAGCTGTCTAAAGGGTAGCATCAAAATGATATTACAATTAAAATAGTTCAAAGCAAATGTGTCATATTACACATTCATCTGATCTGAAATCTGATCTTATGGCTGTTTGAGAGAAAAAAATATTATTAATATTATTATTACTACTACTTATAAGTGGTCTTTGACCGCTTTAAGTAGCATCAGAAAAATTGCAAGATAAGAGACTTATAATACATTATAACTGTGAGAAATATAATCCATTGTAAAAGTTGATGCAACGTGTTCATTGTTATAAATTATCAAACTCTTAAAAGCTATAACCACAAATACGTACATTTTATAATATATTAAACTGTTCTTATGAATATTCATGAGATGAGACAACATATTATAAGTTTTTTTTTTTTTTTTACAATGCATTATGCATTCATTATAATGCCTTAAAACGTATGAATATATTTGCAGTATAAAACTACCATACTGAGACTATATTTCAAGGTGTACAAAGTTTTTAATTAGCAAACTATCAGTATAGTTTAAAATAAACTTGAGTAAAATAAAGTTGAAGTATACTACTTTTTGGTGAGGACATATATACCAAATATGGGCAATTTCATGAACACTGCTGTTATGTCATTACTTCAGGGCATGAGCATGAGCGTGTTGTGTACCTCTGAAAACGGCATCCCATGACCCAACTTTTTGAGCTCTATTTTTAATTTCCCTTCTGACCTAAGACTCAGTTTCACTTCCTTTGGAGAGGCTGACAATATTTAAAAAATGTAATGTCATAATTAGGAAGGAGGATGAATAAACAGTTCAGTAATTTCAGGGGAATCTGTCAATATTTACAATCACAAGTATCATGTTTTAGTCAACACGCTATTGCCTGAGAGACAATATCTCAATAAAAAGATTATGTTTTAAACATATCTATTGTTCTATAATAAAGTCACTGATCAAATGAAGGCCTAAAAGAGAGCTCTGTGTTTCTCAGTTGAGTAGTTACGCTGAAATGTGACCGCAGAGATTCTCTACACTATTTTTAAATGTCCTACTTTAGAGTTCTCCAGTAGAAGCCTACGTATGTATATTGAAACCCTCTCATGTGGTATGCTGAAAACTTGCATCATTTGGCTCATACATTAGCAATGCGCTGGAAACTAAATCAAAAAGTTTTTTTGACACAGTGTTGTTGGCATAGTGGCATACCACAGTTTCCACTCCACTCCAGTGGTTTTGTCAAGTGTTCTAGCTGTGAGGTAAAATATTCATTTTGACCAGTTAAACAGGTACCAATGTAACAGGATCAGGATCTGGAGTAACAGGTGAAAAACCTTTAAACAACAACAATGAATAAATAAATAAATAAATAAATAAATTTTATATATATATATATATATATATATATATATATATATATATATATATATATATATATATATATATATATGGATATATATATATAATATCATGTTAAACCACTGACTGAACGGGGCATGAGCTTCTAATATCTTAAGAAGGAAATGGCGGGTACACGGGAGACAGCCACGCCTCCACCAGGTTAACGCGACACCTCCCACTCAATCTTTTTTGTGACGATGCCCATTAATATCACATTCTCAAGTGGGCTGGTCTCCAACTTTATGACTTTATCTTCCACTGGTACGAGGACCACAAGGCGCCGGACTTCCCACTGCAGAATGGTACTCAATTTGGGATCTCTGGCACCAGGTTTGGATTCCTCACCGAAATACTAGAGCTTGGACAGACCCTCACATAAACATCTAAACAACACTTCTGTAATCAGGATTTATGCCGATGACTTTTGCAAGTCTAAACTGCCCTCTCAGTGCGTTCTGATCGCATAGCCAAACTATGTCTCCAACGGCAACGTTCTTTTCAACAGTATGCCACTTACTGCGAACGAACAGGTTCGGACCAGCGAGTTGGCTCCAGGACTTCCAGAAGTTGTTGACTATAGTTTTTACTTCTTTGAGTCTTTTGAATGGATAAATGGTGTAGTCGACAGTTTTGAAGTCTCCACTTTTTGTGGTTCAACCAAGCAACAGATTATTTGGTGTGATGTACTGGATGCGCTCTTCTCTGCTTTGAACTCTGGCGTCAATGGGTCTCTCATTAGCAAGATTGGCAGCTAGCTGGAGCACAGTCAGGAACTAACTGAAGGTAAGGCCTTCTACATTGCCAAGACTTTGGAGGGCTCTCTTAGTGACTCTAACAGCAGCTTCAGCGTCCCCGTTTCGGTGAGGTGAATCAGCCAGAAGGATTTTCCACGTCCAGGTGGTTTCATTTCTGGCTCCAATACTCTTCAAGCTACTCTTTATTCTGTTGATTTAGGTAAGTGTAAATCTCCTTTAGGACAGGTCTCGCTCCAAAAAAGTTTGTATTAGGATCAGACTAGGGCATATCCAAATAGGTCAACGGATGTAAACTTGAATGATGCAGCAGGACTTGACCTCTCTTCAGGTAAGTTTCCCATTATCTGCATGTAGGTTCTTGCCTTTGCTTTCCTGCAGATGATACACTTTTCAACAACTTTTCGGGCAATAATTCTTCCTCTTTTGACCCACGCCTTCTTCCTCATCCACAGCAGAGTTCCCACCACTCCACATGTCCCTCGCTGTGTGCTTCTCTGGCTAGCAGGGTGGATAACCAAGCTTGGAATGGTAGAAGAGGAACAGCTCTTGACTCTAACTGGGCCGGATCATATGCTGGATAGTGTGCAGCCTTCAGGCAACTTCTGGTAAGTACTGCTACAAATGTCTTTTTCTGGATCTTTGTAACTTTGTCTCGAACTTCGGCTACTCATTGTGAGGAAGTTGGAGGAACTTTGGACCAAGATGTTTTTACTGCGTATGCGCATGCGCACATCAATATCGCGTCCTTTTTCTCATTAATACTGACAAATTGTACTACCCACTGTTTTAGTGGGAGGTAGGGAAATCTGACAGCGTAGGACAAAAGGACAGAACACCGGGTGGGAAAATCTGACGGGTAGGATAAAATGTCAGGGCAGCGGCATGTAAAGAAGGAAATGGCCGGTACATGGCAGACAGCCACACCTCCACCGGGTTAACGCGACAGGTTTCTCTCTCACACAAAAATTAAATCTTTACGTACTTACTTACTTGACTTTATTGTCCTTAAAAGGCTATTCTTTAAGTAGACAGCAGTATACATGCACTCAATGCAGCAACACTACACACATAAAACACTCATTTTATATGTCCGTGGATGATGCAATCAACATGGGATTGCACTTCATCCTGCAACATCTGGACAAAACAGGGACTTATGTGAGGATCCTATTTGTGGACTTTAGTTCGGCATTCAACACCATCATCCCAACAGCCCTTCAGACCAAACTGACCCAGCTCTCTGTTCCTAGCTCTATCTGTCAGTGGATCACTAGCTTTCTGACAGATAGGCAACAGTTAGTGAGACTGGGGAAATTCACATCAAACAGCTGCTCCACCAACACTGGTGCCCCTCAGGGATGTGTTCTCTCCCCTCTGCTCTTCTCCCTGTACACCAACGACTGCACCTCTAAATACCCCTCTGTCAAGCTCCTAAAGTTTGCATACGACACTACAGTCAACGGCCTCATCCAGGACGGTGATGAGTCTGCTTACAGACAAGAGGTCGAGCAGCTGGCTGTCTGGTGCAGTCTTAACAACCTGGAACTGAACACGGTCAAAACAGTGGAGATGATCGTGGACTTTAGGAGAAACCCCCTGCACTTTCCCCACTCACCATCATGAACATCATCATCACCTTATGTATGCACTGTGACTGCAGTGGAGTCATTCAGATTCCTGGGAACCACCATCTCTCAGGACCTGAAGTGGGACAATCACATTGATTCCATTGTGAAAAAGGCCTAGCAAAGGTTGTATTTCCTTCCTTTATATTTAAAAATAAAACAATGTGTTATTTGAACAATTAGACGTTCTTGCACCATAAATGTGGCAATATTTGTTTTTAATTAATTATAAAGAATTCCAAGAACCACACAGCTGCTTGTCCCCACATAATAAAATATAATGTTCAATAAATATGATAAAAAATATAGTGAAAACATTGGTCCCCAGGATTTGTGTCACTGGGGTTACAGTTTGAAAAAAACAAAATGTAATTTTGTAATGAAAATCACACTGATGACATCACTTGACTTCCTCCTTCCTATTTTCTAAAGATCTATGAAAAAAGCCCATGTTAAGTCCACTGTTTCTTTTCAATTATCAGAAATTTTCTCATTTAACTCACAATTTCACATGAAGCTTTGGTCACACTTTATTTTAGGGTCCAATTCTCACTATTAACTAACCATTAACTATGACTTTTGCCTCAATTAACTCCTTATTTGCTGCTTATTAATAGTTTATGAGTTAGTTGTTAGTTGACGTCACTGGTATGAACCATTTATTGTTAGGGAATTGTAAAAAAAAATATATATATAATAAAAATGGATTAAACTACTTAATTTAGTGAGTATGCAATGACTGACAACATATGATTTGATAGTATATCAGTATCAGAATATCAGGTCTTATGTATGTCACTTGTGATTCATTGTGTCACTGGTGTTACTGTGCTGTGTTACTGTGTTACCGTACTGTTTATTTCTTTCAAATTAAATAAATAAAACATTATCTCCTTATTTCTTGCATTTTCATTATTCTTCTGTAACTCTGACTACATGTGCTGAAAAAAATATCAAGAAAAAATATTGAATAAAATCTTTTTATATTGACAAAGAAGGTAATACCAGTGACAAAAAATGGTTCATGTAGTCTTGAAATAATTGCACAAAAAAGCTAAATAGAAATAATTAAGCTGTCATTTATATGTATTCATAAAGTCAGAAGGTAATCTAATTCTAAGTTTAAATTTTAGAAAAATAAATACATTTTAAGACATTTTGCCATACCAAAAGTGGACATTTCTATAGAATGACCTTTCTACAGGTCGTCACAGTGCAGCGCCCCCTCCTGAAATCAGCCAAATTTGAAAAGTCAAACATTTATTTTAAAAAAGTCAACAAGTCTTTGATGTGTTTGATATTTCATATTTTTCATGCTTTCTTTTCGTGACATTTTATGACATTCTGGTCAAAGAAATGTGGAGTTTCATTCTTTAATCCCATGCCATAAATATATATATAAAAAAGGCTAAAATGTTTCAAAATGTAAATATATGTTCTACCAATTTCTACAGAATTTTCCTAAAGATATATTTTTAATATTTAAAATAGCATTTGAAATACATATTTTGCCCTCCATATATTTCAGCCCAAGAAAATACATTTGAAGTGTCACATTTATAATATATAACACATTTACATAATAACCATAAATAATCCAATTACAAAGAGATGTTGGGGGATGGGACGTTTACAGGCAAATTTAAACTTTTCATCGAATTTTTTTGCTCTCATTTTTGATATGGTAAAAATTGGAAGGTTTTCTTTTCAAATGTAATTCTGCAGCAAAATCCTTTTTTTCTGGGATGATGTTCAACTGTTGCTATTTTGTGTTTGTGCTTTAACAAGCGTCTACCTGTCGAACAGTGTGCAGAGCTACACTTACATACCACAGTCATCAAAACACTGATGTTGTAAGACTTGTCTGAAAAGCCTCTGTCTGAGATCAATGGACAGAACAATTCCTCTGCTATCACACGTTCATGCTGAGAGGCCTATGAAAGTGTCAAAAGCTCTTATTTCCTTTGACTCTTTCAGTCATGTCATGATGAGTACACACACAAACAAAAAAGAGGATATTGCATCATTCACCTCATTTGCACCGGAGGACTGAATTAGGAAAAAACAGAGCAGAATTTTGCAACAAAAAAAAAAAAAAAAAACTGAGAAAAATCCATTCAAATGTTTTTTTTTTATTCTTAGTATGAGGAGGAAAAGCCTCTTTCCAATGTCATCTGATTTATTTTCAGAATATGTGAAATAAATATGATTATAATTGTGATTATTTGTAATGATTTATTACAAAAGGGTACCATTAACGTAAAATACTTCATTTTATATATAAATTTGGCATTGCGTATTTTGGTTGAATGCTTACAGAGAAATCAAACAGAATACCAGTGAAAGAGAGACCTCTGAATTATATTCTGAAATATACAGTTCTATGAATTATGTATAGAGTTATATTTTTAATCAAAGGGATTGTTGAAATAGTGCTACACTATAAAGATTTAATGATTCTACTCACTTAACCTATATTATGATGAATAATGACATTTGAAATATCATTCCTTGGAAATATTACACAATAACTTGATGAATGAATAATTATTCAGTTAAATAATAAAAACACAAGTAACAACATGCTGACCTTCTATCACAGTTCTAGGGATGTCATCTTATCACACACGTCTTGTTTTAACTGCTTAACATCAAAATACTAATCTAAAATTTGATTTACTCTAACAACAAATGAACAGTTAACAAGAAGATCTATATAAAAATGTATAATTAAATTATGAGAATTCATATTACTAATATTCAAAAACAACAATACACACACACACACACACACGATGCATGTATAAAATGTATTGTCTTGAAATCAAGGTTCCAAAAATGAGGTTTTTTTTCCATTATTTCTTCCCATAATAGAAACTTTTGGGTTCTTGAAAGAACCTTTCAATGAACAATTCTAAACATAATTTTTTTTCTTAGTGTGAATAACATCTTAAAAGTCTAATAAAACATTTTTCCTCTATAAATAACCTTTTGCACGGTGAAAAAGTTCTATGGAAGTGAAAGGTTCTTCATAGAATGATCAATAAAGAACTTTTGTTTTTAGAACGATACAATGTCACAAAACTGTAAACAATAGTCTATAAAACAACTGGATTATTTTTAGTAATAGTAGTTCATTTTGTGTTCGTAAGTGGGTGTAGGTGAGTGGGTGTTTGATGGTTTCTGCTCTCGTCTTCACTCAATGCTCATCTTTTACGCTGAATCACTGGAGTTCCCCTGTGTGTGCTTTAAAAAGAATGAAGAACCATTTTTTGAGCACAACACCGACAGACCAACAAAGAAAAACACTAAAGTGATAAACCGAGCTGAGGAGACTTTACAAGACCATTTAAAAGTGTACTGACAGCATCTGTACATTGCAATTTCTAGTTGAACTTGAGCTTTGCGAGGACTAATAGACAGTGATGATGGATCTTGAGAGTCAGCTTCTTGAAGAAGGGGGATTGCTGCCCTCACGGCAGGTGACGGTGTCGAGGAGGACGTCCGGTGTCTGGCGGGTGTGTGGGGTCCTGCTGGCTGTGGCCCTGTGTGCCGCCGCCGCTGTCTGCTTCACGCTCAACAAGGTGACAACCAAGACCCATGCACATCATGCATGTGATTGTAAATATGCCATTTCAGCCACATATTTGTGCGTTACAGTGTACTTATTGTTACGTTTCTTGTTCATTTTAGTCTCAGAACAATCAGGAAGGAGGAAATGGTGAGTTCAGACCCTCGGTTTCAGATCCTCTTTTTTTTTCCGTCCACATCAGATAATGTGATTTCCTGTGAAACGGAATCGTGCTAAATTAGTTATTTTGTGTCTTTCCCCGTCAGCGCTGAGGCTCACATTAAGAGATCATCTTTCAAAGCAAAACGTCACTTCCAAGGCTGCCATCCATTTAACAGGTAAGCTAGATTCAAAAGTGCTTAAAGTGTAAATAAACGCTGAACATCACCTCACCTCAGAATGCTTTCAAAGTTTATACCGCTTTGCATTTCATTATACTTTTCAAATATATCTAGTCAAAATAGTTTTGGGAGTGATTGTATGAAGTCTAAAAGTTGCCTAGACTATAAGCTTTAATCAGTTGGTTATGTTTCAAAAAATGTAGGATAAACAAATATGTGTCAGATTTCACTTTTTTTACTGACTTTTAAAATAAGTCGTCAAAAACCATTTAAACTCAAATTATTCTGTCAATTAGAAATGAATCAAATACCGACAACAATATGAACAGCTTGCATGACCTGCTCTCATCCTTGAAAAGATACAAACTAAGAGAAAATATGACACTGATTACAGTAAATATTGTTTCACTTACAGTGTTAATAAACATAGTTTTGATATTTTGTGTAGTGGCTGCAAAGACAACGAAATATTGATTAAAAGTGTTTAAATAATAAATAAATATTACTTCAGTGTTTCATTTTAAGAGCATTTATGTTTACTTTGTTAATGTTATCAATGTAATGTATCCATAAATTATTGGACAACAATTTTTATAGCATTTATTAATCTACAGTAGGTTAATGTTGCATAGCCTATACTATTGTTCGTTTTTATTCATGCTTGTTTTCATTATATTAACTAATGTTAATTTGGGCAACTTGAAATTATAAAAATGTATTAGCTTTGTATATTTATGAGTTGTATCAAAGGGAGAGTTCACCCAAAACTGAAAATGAAAAAAGTATTTTTACTGATGTCCTTACAACATTTCTGGAAGCTGATCGTGGTAGTACCCTTTACGTCTATGGGGAGGGTCAGAGAGCTCTCAAAATGCATCAAAAATATCTTTATTTGTCTTCCGGAGATGACTGAAGGTCTTATGGGTTTGGAACGACTTGAGGGTGAGCAATTAATGACAGAAGTTTCATTTTTTGGGTGAACTATCCCTTTAAACAATACCATAAAATAAGCCATTGTGGTAAGGATTCCACTTGATGTCCAATGTAAAATCTGTATCCTGCAGCAAAAACCTGTTGAGTAGCACCGACTAAGGCCATGTTTTTGTTGTTCTCCTTCAGGTGCGTATGAACCTAAAGTGTCCAAAGACACCCTTTACTGGAGAAAGGACCAGGACCAGGCTTTCACTTCAGGCGGCTTGAAATTAGCGGGAAGGGAGATCATCATTCCTACGGATGGCATTTACTTCGTCTACAGTCAGGTGTCTTTCCACATCAGATGCAAGACTGACATTCCTGAGGACCACGATGTTGTGCAAATGAGCCACATAGTGTTCCGCTACTCTGATTCCTATGGCAGCTACAAGCCACTTTTCAGCGCAATCCGCTCGGCCTGCGAGCAGGCGACAGACTCTGACGATCTGTGGTACAACACGATTTATCTCGGTGCGGCCTTCAGCCTGCGAGCCGAAGACAGGCTGTGCACCAATACGACTGTAGCACTCCTGCCTCGCGTCGAAAGCGACAACGGAAAGACCTTCTTTGGGGTGTTTGCTCTATGAAATGCGGTCTAAAAATCCTTCAAAATATGGCACAATATACTCAAGGATCATTTAGTATGTATTTATTTATTTATTTATTTTGGTATGTGTTTACCTTAGAATTTTGTATTGTGTTGTATTTTGTGTTTACCTTTTTTAATTATTATTATTATTATTATAAAGTAAAAGTAAAATCCCACCAAAACTGAAATGACCCATATATGTTTTATATTAAAACAGGTCAAAATCTAAACTCTATGAGTTTTGTGGATCTTATCATTTTTATGAACATGTAATGCTAAAGTTAATATTATTTGTATTTATTGAACTGTTAATTTAAGTAACAAATAAACTGAAATACTGTAATTTAATACAAATGTAGAATAAATTTGTCATTGTAACCCATCAATTCTGATGTGTAATTTTCCACTTTCTCTGGTATTTCCAACTTTCCTTTAAATCAGATCTGGTTTTAGGCTACTTAGAACAAAGGGTATACTGGTTGTGTAGAGGTCACCGTTGTGATGAAATATCTCTGCAAAAAATGCGCGGCTACACAAGTATCTCAATCCTCAAGATATTTGTATTCAAATTTAGGATGCAGGGTATTAGGGAGATCGCATTATCAGTCATGCATTTGCAAACCCCTCCATGTGCATGTTTCCACTGACACTGTTTCCTCATCAGGTGAAGTTGTGTGGTTTTGGTGAGGGGAAAGCCCCTTACATGCACCACCATGTCACACTTCAGGGTGGGAATTTTTATGGTTATTCAGGCCAATAATATTAATTAACCATGATCATTTTTAAAATCAGTGGGTTGTTGTGACACAACACTGGAAAAACTCTTGAGGCTTTGAGGGATAATGTGCATCATGGGGGTAATTTTCTCATTTGCCTGCTGCTAATATCTGTTGATATATGATCAGTTGGAGTTCATGTTTTCTAGTTATAGAAACAGTAATGCCTAAAATATGTTTTCATAGGTGTGTGCTTCAAAAATCAGTCAGTGTCTATTGGAAGAGAGTTAACTGTGAATGCTGATTTGATCTAAAAGTTTGAGTTGACTTCTCTGTACAAGAGTATTTTCCATGAATCGCAGGTCAGGTCATGAGGTCATGAGTAACTTCTGTTGAACTGTAAACAATCAGCAGCTGCCAGTGAACTAGTTTAATGTTTGGCTCTATAAATGCAATATTCAAAAACAGGATTCAATAGATTACGGCAGGGATGACGTATTTTTGCAGGCCAAAACAGAATTTTAGCACGTCTGGTTGAAGTCTATGGGGTTTTTAAATGAGTTTTTGGTTTAGTGTCTTCAATAAGGTCTTTGGTAAACACAAACTCGAGCAATTTTCACACTTTATTCAACCACATAAAATACATCAGTAAAACCCCTTTGTTACAAGTTTTTACTCTTCTTAAAAAAAGGCATTTTTAACAAGTCGTTAATTTGCACTACAGACGTCGTTGGGGACATTAAACATCATCACACCGGACAGGTAAATGCAACTGAGGTGTGGTTCATTTAAGCTTATGTTTATCTTTTTACTTCTAGTTATTGTATTTACACATTGAACTTTTGTTGGTCACAGATATTTTTGAAAGCTTATGGAAATATCCTAGTAAAAGGAAACATGCTGCTGCTGCTAAAGAGAGGAAGATCGCCGTAATAGATCTAGGCAGGTGGTGCTGGGGAGGTGGTGGGATAAGATGAGGACACGCATAGCATGCAGATATAGCATTCACTGAATAAATCCTGATTATATAGGTATACAGTAATGAGCACGTAAATGTGATTGTCTGGGACCATTGAATTGAATTAACCAATTAGAATGCGATAGAGTTTCATGACTGATTGTAGCGTTGACCAGAAATGTTCCCTAATTGGAGCATTGAGGGAAGTGCTCTCCCTCATTTTGACAGACAACAAATTATGTTTTTACCAGCTTTGGAAGCATTCCAGTAAACACTAATAAGGATTAGAAATAAAAAGGGAGAAAATTATGTGTTGAAGCACCCGTGAGAGTGAGGATTTGGGAGAGAAATGAAAGACACTTACAGTATGGCATTGCAGTGAATTATTCAAGGGATAACATTCATTAAAAAGTGCAGTGTCTGTCGCATTTTTGTCTGTATGTACTTTGTTTTACAATGAAAAAAGAGAGAATGTTTTTCTATGTTCTATATTAGATTTTCTGATTTTCTTTTATATTAATGTCACAAATAAAACACCCAGCGTTACATTACTTTCCTGGAGAATTTAAATGGAGCATGACAGAAATTGTACATCTCATTCAGTCAAACTGATGTACACTGAATATCTGTAGCCTAACATTATTATTTGGAATTATTTGTTTCATTTCTTTTGAGTGGCAGCTACCAAAACTGGAAGTGCCACCCGTATTTTAAAATGCAGTAGACTTAAAAAGTCTTCGACCAAGACTTCCACTGAAATGCCTTCAAATGCCATATCACATTCTTTTATTATGTAAGTTTTCTCATATTCATAAAATCAGTCCTGAAGTTGACTGAAGTGCTTCAAAATAACGAACCGACAATCCTTACGCTGTACCTGAGGGTAAAAAAGCAAGTCCAATTATAAAATAGCTTCTCTGAGTGCTACCTTACTCATCAAATGCAAAAACCACTCAAGAGATGAACAGTTGTAAAAAAAAATAGCAAAAACTACATTTATTTCACCATAGACACCAGTCCAATAGCGTTGTACAGAATCTATCATAGTACAAATACAAATATATTTTCAATACCACATAGGAATACCTTTGACTTTATATACTTCATACTTTGTGCAAGAGAATATATTTAATCATATACATTTAGCATTTACACAATTAACATTTGTGCATATCATTGTCTGCATGAACATCCCTATTATGATTATTATTGAACCACCATTTGACGAGAAATGATGAATAAAATGTTACAGTAGACCGATAATAAAAACCATGGTGGTGTTAAACTCATGTCCACGAGATCCTCCCCAGGATTCCTGGAGAGTCATCTTTTATCAGCATTTGTGTAAATCACCAGAGCACCATTTAGCCAATCACAAGTGCTTCTGACACATCAAGTTGATAACATCATGATGCAGTTCAATCTTCGTCTTGTGTTCAGAATGAAATGCTTGTATACTGTAGTATAGTACAGCAGTAGTATAGTATACTGTCAGTCTATACTGCATTCTGCCATAGTATCTCAAACTGTGTGTATGCTATACTTAACCGTTCAATTTTATTCCATAATTAGATTCCATAGAAAAATATGGTTATATGCATTTTGATAGTTAAAAAAAAGTAACTTTTGGGCACTTAATATTATTTAATATTGGTGCAACAGTTATTGCCAACATTTTTAGAAGTTTGATTCTGTGAGTATACAAATACTATACCCAGCATACATACTATATACTACAATAAGGGTAGTATACGAGCATGCTTTTCTGAACACAGCCTACGTTTACAAAACCAGCAACATTTCAAATATTGTGAGGTATTAACAGTTCTCAAAATAATGAGTGATGTGCTATTATCACAAGCACTTATGAACAGACAAATGACTCTCATAGTCCCTGTAGGGATTTTTTCTGTACATCCCATCCCTCCAAATGAGAGAGAGACTTTGCCACGGCAAAGAAGGAAATGAGGCAGGCAAGATGAATCATAAATAGTCCAGCTGAAACCGGGGAAACTTTGCTGTACAGGCCTGCTGATGAATCTGAGCCGCACACAACGAGATAATGCAAGAGAGTTTACAAGCGTCACACAGCTGTGGAGTAAAGCTACCATTGAAGACTGTCATTTAGGGGGAATTTTATTCATGGAGAATTACAGTTCCAATTTACTGTGTTTCGAAATCATGTACTGTACTGTATAGTTTTTCAGTGTTTGTTTAAATCAGAAATGTAACGTGGTTAGCGTGACACAAAGCAGCTGATGAGTGTGTGACTGAGCGTCTTCAAGTGAAGTACCGCATTGCACGTGAATCTAATGAACTAATTCCTCTTTTCAAAAATCATTGCTGTTTACCAAACACAAAACAAAGATGGCTGCACAATGCAATTTTATTGTTATTTGCATAACAATGTAGCAGCATCCCGTGACGAATATAATATGGCAGCTGCCATTTAGAAGCAAACTGCATTATAATGCTGGGAGATTCAATCCGCAGCTTTCAGCGACACGGGATCTAATAAAAACAAAACCACCAAATCTGTGATGACATTACATCTCCTCTGTACAAAGCCTTCAAATGCCTTCAACAGCTTGTGACTGCTAATAATATTATCCCAGCATGCTCTGGGAGAAATGCTGGCTATAAGCAAACCAGCATCATTTCATTTAATAATTCCAACTTATTGTGAAGCTAGAACTTTTTTTTGTTTTTAAGTTATTTTGGTCCATGCAAAAATCATCTCAGGTAGGCAGGGCATTGCTATGTAGTTCCTACGACTTCTGGTTGGTTTATTACAAAACAATTACACACTTTATTTATCATCTGCCTGGTAGAAATCGCAACATAGAAAAGCAACAGCACACCTCTCTTCAACAAATTACATGATTGGAGGTATCATGACTGTGATGCAAGATAGAAATCCTTAAAATAAGTGAGTTCAAACATAGGTAACGGGCTAATAAATCAGGAAACTATAAATCTGTTATACATTTTGTAATACTGTCAGCTGCCCACCATGGAAAGAATGGTTATGAGCTCATGATGGAATTGCAAAATAGGTTTGATTAACAACAGGATATGAAGTATTCGGAAATCAAATGCAGTTCAAGTATGATGCCAGCAACACTAAGGTCCCAAGGAACACAAACTGATCAAATGTAAACTTCAGATGTACTGTACAATGCAATGGATAAAAGAGTTTGCCAAATGAATAAATGTAAATAATGTCGTTACCACACTGATTTGCGATTACATATCGAATGCTTGGCAGACTGTAATGAAAGTGGCAACATTACTATATGATAAATATTGCGATACATACAGTATATTGCAATTAGATATGTCATGATATCAAAATGTGGTCGCGATTGACTCTTCACCAAATGTGTGTGTGAATCGGTCAGTCTCTATAATGCAGTTTCAGAGTTCAAATCTAAGGCCATGATACACCAAACGTGAACTAGCAGTGACGAAAGCTGGTAAAAGCTGGTTGCCTCATCTTCGCACGTCTAGGCTAAAAGTTGCACTTGAAGATACTGCGACGGCTACAGCCAATGGCCAACAAGCAGGTACATTCTGTGCCAACATGAGAGAAAATAACGCTCCATAACTGCAGGACTAGTCTGTATTTAACATTCAGAAACCATAACTAGGATTGCACACAAACCATAAACAAAGCCATTTTAAATTTGACAAATGTTGATAATTTTTTTAATTCCAGATTAAAAAATGGGAAGATATATACAGCCTTCTGTCTGTGCCTTCTTGACTTCTTTGCTTTCAACACTTTTGCTATTATTTTGCTATTATTCTCAGGTACTTGTTAGTTAAATTGTACAGCCAATCAGAGTCAATCTCACAGACAGCGCCGATGCCAACGGACATTGATTCAACAGGCCAACTGGCCAAAACCATTTCTGGACACACCACAAAAACTAGGCTGATTGATGCTCTATGATGGCCTCTGTTTAGCTGACATGAATGAATGGTAGAAAATATGAAATAAAAACATCCATACAAAGCAAAAAAAGGAAAAAAAAATGACAATATATGTATTTCTAAATATTTGTGTTTTAAGGGAATAATGGGATCATTTAATATAATTCGTGATGTTTTTGTAAGGACGTTTTTAGCTTGTCATTGTTAATCCACAATTTTCCGAGTCAAAATCAGCTGAGGGTTTCTCATTTGAATGGTGTAATAGTTCACAGCATGTGTGGTCACATGAAATGATGCAATCAAAGCCAACTCCTCAAGCTTCCTGTGTATAACCTCCCATGAATCACAGCAAGTGTCGGAAACAAAAGAAACAACCATGGCCGTCTGCTGGGCATATAGATGGGGAATATTGCCGGCCGCGAATCAAGGTAGCGTATTTTTTCTCCCCCTTTTCAGTTCACAGAGTCCCAACTAGCATTTGATCCCAGTTCCTCGCGCTTCACTTGTAGAGGAGCTGCAGTCGGCCGGGGTGGCAGCTGTTGCGGTTGATCTTGGCGTCGGGCTGGTAGAGGGTGGAGGAGTTGGAGAAGGTGGGAGGGAGGGAGTGGTTGTCCGAGGCAGGGAGGGGGTATCCTGGTGGTGGGAGGAGAGATTTGGGATCGTTCTGAGGAGCGGGGAGAGATGGAGAGCTGTGGTTCTGACTGGAGGAGGTGGGGCGTTTCCTGGAGCGCAGGGCCTGGCGCTCTGACAGCTGGTTTCTCAGCTCTGATACACGTTCTTCTTTCTGTCGGCAGAAAACATGAGGCTAAATGAGAAATTTGTTTCTGTTGAGCCAAAAATAATATCTGTGCAGATATTAAAAAACCACTGAGAAAAGGAAGAAGAAAGTAAACGCGACAATCTGCCACGGCTCTCATGACATTTAGCATCAGACAACAGGATAGGGGCAAATAGAGAATTTAAGAATGAGCTCCGTTTGAAGCTCAATTTGAATAGAACTGGCCACAGAACCTACAGGAGGCTGAATTGGAAAAACTGGAAGAGGATTTCAGTAAATCATAATTCAAAGAAATTTCAGTCCCACAAAGGGGAATTTCCTTTTAGTGTTGCTATTGTTAACTAAAACGAAAACTATTAAGAATCTGCGCGTTAAATAAAACTGGAATAAAGTAAAAGAACTAATAGAGGGCAACAAAATGAATTAAAATAAATTTAAATTAACACAGCAAAGTTACCTAAAAAAGATTGCCATCAAAATATCTACCATATTGTTTATAGATCACTTGAAAAATATATATTTTTACATCAAATCATTAATAATTGGTATCCATATAATCTAATGAGCTTTTCCTGCTGGAGTCCACTGAAAATAAATTCCATGGTCCATTAATTCTGGAGAGATTTTTTTAGTCCTTGTCAAATGGCAATTATTGGTAAATTTCCTGAAAATAAGATGAAATAAATATATTAAATATACTGCAATTAATAAATAGAGTATATTTTTGAAATCCATATGTGACCCTAGACCACAAAACCAGTCATAAGGGTCACATACATCATCTGAAAGCTGAATAAAAGTTTTTTTTTGTTTTTTTGTTAGGATCAGACAATATTTGGCCGAGATACAAATATATGAAAATCTGTAATCTGTGGGTGCAAAAATCTAATTCGCCTTTAAAATTGTCCAAATGAAGTTGTTAACAATGCATATTACTAATCAAAAAATATGTAAGAGGTTAAGGCAATCGTTAATTCAATTTCCTGGTTCTTAGTGGCATACATTATTACACTGATTTTTACAAGAGCGTCAGTTATATACATAAAAAATGAAGTCATCTTCCACTGGTCCATACAATTACAATGAAAATAAGTATTGCTATATAATAAAATGTATTGCTGAAAACTACACTTACAGTAGTTATATGTATGATTTCCCTTGAATTTTTATTTCTTTAATTACAAGTGCAAATCTGCATTCTGTTACTATCCCAACTCACATTCCAAATAAAATAAATGCATTCTCAATTCAGTTCTGAAATGTGCTCTATCTTAGTATGAGGCATCCTCAACAGCATGCTGGACAAAGTGAAGCTGACACAGAACCTCCTGGATGATCTTCTGCAGCTCTTTGTTCTCTCTCTCCAGCTGGCGGGATTTCTCTTCATCGTTGTTGTTTGTGGATGAGCCGGTCTTCATGGTCTCCTGCTGGTCTGACTGCCACTCACCACGAGTGATAAGCCTCCGCATCTGCATCAAGCACACACACACAACACACTAGGTATAACAACAGACGAGATTCATGTTGACAGAATATATGAGATTGCATGGCCTTCTATGTACTATTTTTTTAAATAGTATGTGAAAGGTAAGCAGTAGGCAAAAATAGTAAGCAAAACAGTGAACAATTATGATTTCAGATAAAATTCCTCTGTATTCATCAAGTCATAAGGGTTATCATGTTGGAAATGAACATTTTTTTTAATCAAATTTAGATTTTTAGTCTTATAATAGTCTGGTTAAAAATGGTGATTGATATTGCTTGGATTCATTCTTCAGGCTGAAAATGGATGGGTAAAGTGCAATGTGGGATACAATGTGGGTCATTATTAACTAAAACTAAAACTATAAAAACATTTTTGTTAACTGAATTTGTCACAATCATTAGTTGGAGTGCCCACGAACTTTAGTAGAGGGCACTCCACTCAGTACCATTCCACCCATCAACCACCGGATGTCACCATATCTTCACTTAGACACTAGCACCTCTCATATTGTTGCACCACACCCAAACTACATCTCCCA
Organism: Carassius gibelio; assembly: GCF_023724105.1. Classification (NCBI taxonomy): domain Eukaryota; kingdom Metazoa; phylum Chordata; class Actinopteri; order Cypriniformes; family Cyprinidae; genus Carassius; species Carassius gibelio. The sequence goes on from NC_068389.1 coordinate 10,052,606, forward strand.
TGAGTCTCTGCATCACAATCACCTTGCCACACCTGCACATCATTCAGCAGCCAATTTCCTTGCCACACCTGCACCTCATTTACACACACATATAAGCAGCACTCACAAACAGCCACATTGCGAAGACTTGTTTAGCCAGTCTGACATTTCCGAGTGGTTTTCCTTCTGTTTGTTCCTTCTGTACCTGACCTTTGGATTGTTTATACCTTCTCTGCTGCCTGCCCCGACATCTGCTTGTTTCTGTTATTGATTCTGGTTATCCCCAACATTCCTGACGCTGTTACTGATCATTGCCTGTCTGACCATTCTCATAATTAAAGTTCTGCATATGGACCCGAACGTCTCTGTCGCATCATTACAGAATTAAAGCTGAAATAAAATCAAATATCAATATTAGATGAAAAACTTCAAAGAAATTTAGAAATGTTGTTTTGGGAACTAATTAGATGAACCACTAAAGTTACTAACTTTAAATATATAAAAACATAAGACATAAAAAATGTAACATAAAAAAAGAATAAAAATTACATAACAAAATTGCTAAAAATTAAACTAATTTTAAATTATGAAAATATAAAAATAAAATCCAATTCGAAATATGAATAAAAACTGTATTAGTATAAAAATAATAATAAAATAACACTGATCTGGGTGTATACTGTACAGCGTGGCTCATTTCTTTGTATATATAACTGTTCCTATTGGCTGTTGTATAAAAGCACTTAATGTCTTTCATCTCTTCCATATTCTCCATAGATGTGTAATAACACCGGTCTCCACTGATGACACTGATTACACCACATCTCCATAACATCGTCACTCAGCGCGCTTTAAGATTTCACGAACAGACCGCTGAGAGACATGCATATGTCACACATTTAACCCTACTCTAGTTATCCATCATTAATATTCATCACTGTAATACAATATTTACATTGCTTCTCTTTCTTGTTTTGAGAAAATGATCTACTGTTGTACCTTAGGGACGAAGAGCACAACCAGAGTGATGTAGACGGAGAAGATGATGGCCAGCGAGGCGAAGGCGAACGAGGCGTCCTGCTTAGACGACAGAATCATGGTGACGGGAGCCGTTATCATACACAACACCTGAAAGAGAGACAAGCGGTCACATGTACAAGTGTTTCTTTAATCATGGACACTTACAAACATTTTTCATGCCTTCATTTCTTTAATTTGTGTTTTGACAAAGTCCAACAGTGTTGTTATTGTTAAGTTAAACAAAACTAAATAGTTTGTTAATTTTTAAATAAAATAAAATAAAAAAGTTAGGTTTAATGAAATGTGTTTATGTGGTTTAAGGTTAAAAAATTATTCTTTTCCACATAATGTACACTATTGTTTCTCCTCTATATCCTGCCTTCTGAAACATGTACATTTTTACAAAGCTCGTCGGTCTGAAAATGAGGTGTGCGGTGATTGGCCAGCTATCCAGTGCGTTGTGATTGGCCGAATACCTCAAGGGTGTGATGGAAATGTTACCCCCTGAACATATTGTGATTCCCTGTCTGGCTGGAGCAAAGAGACATAAACATTAAACCCCATTATAAACGTGTTTATAAACATGATGTAGACATGATTTCAAGTCGTGTCCTCTTTTGGAAGAACAAACCAAGTAGTTTTGCTTTCTCAACAAAACAGCGTCACACACCATGGCCTTGAGTGAGCGGAGGCCGGCTTGAGATTGGCGCGGCTGGTGGATTCTAGGAAGGAGCGTTCATTGGGCTTGTGGTAACCACCCTGGCTTCATCACATACATAAATACAATATTACAAGGGTGTAGACAGGACAGGAAGGCAGGGAATTGAGTGATGGGATGAGTCTTAACTTGTATAAAAAATAGCTCTTTGGATTTGAGACTTTAGACTTTGCAACTTTTCAGATCTCCTTTATGCATCAAGAGCTTGTAACATTCCAAAGAGAAAGGAAAAATTTTAATCGTATCATATAACCTCTAGAACTAGAAATGTTGCCTTCGCAACTAACTGAAATAAAAACATATTTATTTGAAGTACTAAAATGACTAAAACTAAAAATAAAAATAAATTAAAGCAAAGTGGAAATATAAAACAAAATCTATTTATATATGTATATGTGTGTATATATATATATATATATATATATTAGGGCTGGGCAAGTTTACACATTATTAACGCGACAGTTAATTTATTGCACACTAATGCGATTTTTATCATTATTATTATTATTTTGAGGTCCGTTGCTCATTGGCTCTGCATACACATTCAGACAAATCATGGGTTACAGGTGGGGTGGGATGTTGATCAGTACTGTTTTGGTTTGGGATGGGTGTCATCCTGCATCATAAGCAATGAAAATTCATTACTGAATTTTACACTTTACTATGTGATTAATCGCGATTAATCCTAGAAAAGCCATGCTATTAATCTTGAAAATGTAATCGTTGCCCAGCACTAATATATAGGGTTGTCGCCGACTAAAGATATTCATAGTCGAATAGTAATTTTAAAATCTTGCTTATATTCGACTAATAGTTAAATCATTTGTTTGGGGGCGGGACAAAATATATCAAGTCGGACATTCGACAGCCATAATTACTGATGTTTACACACAGGAAAAATGTGTAACAAATGACTCGCAGACACAAATGGGATAAATAATGTTTAAATGTTTTGATTAAAAGATAGTTAACACTAAACGTAGCGAAACCCTAACAATACACAATTTTTACAGTAGTTATTAATGTTCTGCATTTCTGTTTTGAGCTGCGCTCGCTGAAGATGACCAGTAGAGTGAGCATTTGATAGCAAGTTTTTAATCAATGGGATTAAACTCATAATTTAATGTAGAATATGCTTCGTTATTTATACAACATAACGTTAATATAATGACTTATATGCTATCTGCAAAAAGAGCCCGAATGCACATGAACATATCTGCATGGCTCTGAATGAACTCATTTTGTAGACGCGTTCTTCAAGAAACAATATGCAGAAACACAGCAGCCAAGCTCTAAAAATTCACAGTGTTTTATTATTAATGGTGTTCTCATAATGGTGTGTGTGTGACAGTCCAGTCATAGTTATTAATATTCTGCTTTGTAGTTTGTCCTGCTCGCGCTGCGCGGTAAAGAGATAATCACTGTAGTACTACAATGAAGCACTTGACTCAACCAAACGCATTTTATATCAAGTAAATAATATATCCACGATATATATACACCGGCTGAAATGTTTTGAAATCACTTGTACCCTACCTGTCTTTGCCTGTGTCATTTTGAGTTTTGGTAAAGTTTTAAATCCCTGCCTCCAAGATGCTTCTCTGTCGGCCACGTATTTTGGAAAGTGAAACATAAATCTATAGGGATGGCTGGATTTATTCACGCACTTTAAAATATTAATTTGAAGCTTTTATCTTTTCAGATTCTTATTCATGGCTTTATCATAATAGGCTGCATATTAACTTATTGGGAGAAAACCCAATAATATATAGGCCTATATATATATATATATATATATATATATATATATATATATATATATATATATATATATATATATATATATATATATATATATATATATATATATTAGTGGTGGGCCGTTATCTGCGTTAATGTGCTGCGTTAACGCAAGACTTTTATCGGGCGATAAAAAAAATATGGCCTTTAATCTATTCTCAAAGTTGTGTTGGGAGCTGGGTCTATACTGAGCGAGCTATGATGACTTTCACCTTGATATTTTATATAACCGACTGGTTGAGGCCAGCCTAAAAAGATGCTCAGGACAGTTGACGGGCCACTGCTGCGCATCGTCATGAAAGCTTATCTTTTTCACGTGTTGTTAAGCCTTATCGCTTGTAGATTTAAACATTAAAGCATCCAAACACAAGACACGGAAAAGCTGAACAGAGCGCGCGCTGTGTTCGGTGCAGAGAGAGAGAGAGGAGCGTATCACGGACAGCGACACTGAACAGAGCTCTCTTCTGCGAAGTTCTCCTTGAAGTCCCTCCAGCACCTGGATGAACAAATACAAATCGCAGTTTGAACAAACAAAAAGATGTGAAAGAGCCTAATTCAGTTCTCGTGGTGTTCAGGTGTTCAGGGCTCACGCAGTGAAAGGCGTCTCAAAACACATGAACATCGAATTTGCTTATTTTTGCTCTTGTGCCGACAAATACATACAAAATATGTAAAAATATCCACCTTGGAAATTATGTTTGAAAAAAACTGTCAGTTATTTCTTAAGTGAAAGAAAACTGTTGAGGGAAAGAATGGGATGTGTATTATATTGTATGTGTTCATCGTCTCTTAAAGTGACCGCGCCTAATTTAGCTACTGGCTGCTGTAATATTAATCCAAGAAAATGCTACTTTGTAGTTTTAACAGTCAAACCAAAAATTATCCAGACACCAGATATAATTTTTGATATATATAACAAAACTGTAATAATGTGAGAAATGTTGAAGGTGTCTGAATAAATGTAGGTTTGATTGTATATTTCATTTTTACATTGAAGACTATCCAGTGCTTTTTGACATTTAATTATTTGGTTTCTGTACCTTGACACCTACAAACTTGAAAAAACTTAAACATTGTGTAAATAGCACAAATAAATAAAAATAAACGAACATACAAATTAAACAATTTCAAACAGGGCCCACTGGTACAACCTTCACCGGGGCCCCGCTGACCCCAGCTACGGCAATTCGAATGAGCCATTTTAATCTAGATTCATTTCAAGATCACGGTGAGATTAATCTAGATTAAAAAAATGTATCTATGCCCACAATTTAATAATTTATGTATATATATATAAATTATTAAGACATAATAATATATTCACAAGATCATTTATAATGTGATGTTTATACAACTAAAAGAAAACACTTCTTCTGAAGGCAGAGGCAGGGATAACAGAAGCCAAGAGAGAAAGAAATATTGATCCTCAGTCAGTCATTTCTCACAAAGCCAGTAAAATCTTATCCAGGCCAGCAAAAAGAAAATGTTGTCTGGCATCAACAGAGGTGATCTTTTTTTGCAGGGTCATTAGTTATTTGGACAGGGCAAAAAGTGCAAGCAGTCTCTGTAAATCAGAGCGGTTTACAGCTGGACTCACAGCAGTAGCCTACAGCTTTCACAGAGCCCATCTGAATCACTCCATGACAGAGCAGTAATGATGACCATGGTGATAAAATGCATGGCCATGATAAATAATGCAAACAATAAGTGAATCCCGAGTGGAAATGAGCAGCAAGCCAAACCTTAAAACATTTTCTTTTGTGTTCCAAAGAAGAATGACAGTCATATGGCTTTGGAATAACATGAGGGTGAGTAAATGATGACAGATTTTACAGTATGTCATTATTTAGTCATCCTCATGTCATTTCAAACCCATATGACTTTCAATTCTTCTTTGGAACACAAAAAGGAGAAATTTTAAATGATTATATAATGACAGTTAAATGGATAGTTTGCCCAAAAATGAGAATTCTTTCATCATTTACTCCTCCTCAAGTTGATCCAGACCTGTGTTGGACACAGAATAAGATATTTTGAAGACTGTGGATAACCAATCAGTTGCTGGTCTAACTGACTTCTATAGTATGGGAAATTTTTTAATTTTTTGATATCTTATTTTGTGTTCAACTGACGAAAAAAACAAAAAACAGGTTTGGAACAATTTGAGGATTAGTAAATGGGATTAGTAAATGCTGACAGAAACTAAATTGAAGTTGTTACTCACTGTTTTATTTCATCAGGCTTATTACTGGGTGCACTATTCTTTTAAACTCACACATTTATTATGAGCATAATATAAATATATGAAAGATATTGTTCTGTTATTTTGCTGAGAGGAGGCTATTAATGCTAACCTGCCAAAGGACTGCAGATAAAGATTAGCCACTGGCTAACTATGGAACATCAAATGGAAACATTTATGTTTAATACTGTGAATGGTCGCTTCCCGATAAATAAATAAATATAATCAGTAATATTGCAAAAACAATTCTATTTCTTGATTCTGGTGTTATCAAGTCCTCAGAATGTGAATTCTATAAATCTTATCAGTTTGCTGTGAACTGGAGGGCTCTCATCTTTATTAGCAGAAATTATAAAAAGTGCTGGAGTTCGTAATGGCATGGCAGATGGCATCTGAAATCCTTTCTTTAGTAGAATGGGCATTTGCTAAGGGCCAGGAGTCGGCCTGAGACTTTGAAAAAAGAGAGTGAGAGAGAAAAGATTAAAATGCAAATACGGCCCCATGCTGATCTAAAGTCTCTCCCTCAATTTGAGCTAAAAAAGGGTTCAGTGTATAACGGTTAATCCTCAGAGGGCGAGATGAAGAGAAACACACTGCTTCAAATTAAAAGCTTACAATGAAAAAACTGATGGACAAAAGCTTTGTGCTTTATTTCCAATCAACCTTCGCCACAGAAAACAGACCAGAAGTCTTTATGGCAAATGAAATGAGATTCCTGTGTATTTAGCCTCCACATTGAGAGTGTTATCAGCGTGGTACGTGCTGCTTTCATGACTTGTGAGCCGTGGGGCGGCACTGAAATGCTAAAGTGGAACAGACGAGATGATGTGCAAAAACAAACAACTTTCAACATTACTGAGGGACCACTTTACTTCAGTTTTGAACTACTTAAGAGCTCCAGTCTCGTCAAACTGACGTGCAAGCTTATTCCTGATGATAAGGGGAAGCTTTCTTTTCCCCCTTTTCCCTGTCCTCTGGAAATCTCTGGGTCCCTGGACAGCATTCGAGATGGCAGGCTCAGACACTTCACTTCCATCAAATCTAGCAGAGCCACACTGAAGAGCTCTAGGCATGTTCTTCCTGCTTATGAGTGTGTTGTGACACACAACAGCTATAGACGGACACTGCGTCCAATTCACAAGCCAACTCCCAACTACACTTGAGCAACGAAAGGAAGAAAACCTCTGCGCTGCTATTTCAGTCACGTCAGCCGAACAGTTCTACCTTTTAATTGGACAATATTTGGGTGACAACTGACATTTCAAATGTCACCCAAGGCACTCTTTAAAATGTCCAGAGGCACAAGTATAAAAAGATGAACAGACTCACAGAGACATTGTAGATGGCCATCCCAACAGCTCGGTGATCGTTTATTTTTTCAGTGGACACAGATTTGGTTTCATAAGCCAGGAAAATCCCAAGAAGCAGCAGCAAACCCTTATAGCCATAAACGACACCTACAAGACAAAACCGAGACACAAATAATGAACAGGTTTCTAAACACCCTTATTGTCCTCTTCATTGTTCCTTCTCAAATCACATAACTAAATTAATATATTTGTTAACTATTAAACTACTATTAAAAAGACTGGAGCCAGTGAGATTATATTGTTTAAGAAATAAACCATTCTTTTCTTCAAATTGATCAAAATCTATTTAAATGTTTTCTACTATTTATGTGTTTTTTACTATTTCAGTTCAACATTGATAATGATAAAAATGTTTCTTGAGCAGCAAATCATCATGTTAGAGTGATTTCTGAAGGATCATGTGACACTGAAGCCTGGAGGAATGATGCTGAAAATACAGTTGCACATCACAGGAATAAATTACATTTTAAAAAGATCGTGGAATGTTTTCCTCAAAAACCTTAATTTCTTTGTGACTGAAGACAGACATGAACATCTTGGATGACATGGGGGTGAGTAAATTATCAGGAAATGTTTATTCTGGAAGTGAACTAATCCTTTAAATCCTCGGTAAACACTGCTAGTGCAGTGACGGTCACAGACAGGGGCTGATTTAATTTAACTGAGTGTTTAATTTAATTTAACTGAGTGTTTGCTAAAAACCAACTCACTCTCAGATTATCATTTCAAATTCATTTGGCTTTGGATGCGACCGAGAATGGTGCTATCCGAGTGGATGAGCTGTTTACTATGTAATTAATCCATCCATTTCCAACAGTTTGATGTATTTAGGCCGATGCAAACATGATAGGTGGACATTATCACTCTGACAGGGTAATCAGTCAGTCACAGGCGCTGTCTGCTCCCATGACTTTTGCCTGCATCGAACCATTCATCCCTCACATTCACACCACACTTTATTACTGAGAACTCTGCTAGATTTGGTTTGTTTTAGTTCTGTTCAATCAACTATATTCTCATCCAGATGTCGTGAAAGGACACTGCTGTCTATGCGTCCTTGGACCGAATGTCTAAAATGGTTTATGCAGAGAAACTGTTATGACAGAAGACAGGTCTGTTTCCAGCCAGCTGTGCTCATTTCTCAAGGACTTTGCCTGAAGAATACATTGAAGGCTGACCGTAACTGGAAGAGCAAGGCCAGTCCAATTTGTCTCATAAAGGTAGCAATTAATTTGTTTAATTAGTTAAACACTTACAAGAAGGAAACACCTGAATTGAGAAGCTGAAGGTCAAAACCACCGGGGTTCCTTCATTAAATCACTCTTTCACTCACAGGCTTATAGGCTTTATTCAGACTGCATTTATTTTTTTGTGTCCAACACCATGACAAACAAGAGCAGATGCACAGTATATTTAAATAGATCTATTTAGGTCATTTAAAAGAATAACTATAAATGTAATATTGAATAACACAGTTACAGTTATAATCAAGAACTTCACAAACTTCTCATACTAACATATTTATAAATAGAAATATATTTAAAATATACTTAAAAATACTTCAAACAGCTACTTTGAAATTAGTTAAGCACACATCTTTTTTTCAAGGGAATCTGTCATACTTTACTGGAAATATCCAGCATCACTCCTCAAGTGTGTTCAAGGCAGCTCAGGGTCTCTTTAAAATGTCTTAAGGGTGCTTGACTACACTGCGCATCTGTATATACACAGCTTATAATATATCATTTAATCATCATTTGATGAATCACTGCCAGCAGGATCACTAGAAATGTACACAAACATCTCCTTCAAACTAAATTCTGTTTACCGACTGTTTTCTACAAAAACAACTTCATTTAAATATACCTTCCGCAGGCCTTAATCAGCACCGATAGCATCGGGTTTTACTAGATTAGGAGTGGTTGGAAATAAAAAGCAGGTTTTTGAATGGAAATACTGCACACAGAAGTCAGAAAATGCATTAACTGGTAAAATGTATCAAATGCAACTAGTTTCACAGTGATGCCATAGAAGAACCATTTTGGGTTTCCCAAAGAACCTTTCAGTGAACAAAATTCTAAAGACATGTTTTCCACTATAAGGAACCTTTAATGCAATGAAAATGTTCTTTGAATGTTAAAGGTTCTTAATGGAACCGATGCCAATAAGGAACCTTTATTTTTAATAGTGTAGGCTTTTACATTTTACAGAAAGAATTGGGTGCACTGTGAACAAATACAGTGTCAAACCCAGAGAAGTCTTACCAAGCCATGTGTTCATCTTCTCTGAACTGCAGTGCTGCAGCAGAGGCTCGATCAACTGATCCACGTCACCTTTAGGTGCTTCTTTAGTGAACTTCTGCTCAGATACAAAAGAGAAACACAACATCAGCTCATTCAATATTTTGTTTCTATGCACCTTAAGGCCAAACACAATAAATCCAGCTTTGCAATATACAAAAAACACAGTCCTTGATCAAAAATGGAGAATTTTTACTGCCGTACCTCTACTGTGATGTGCAAGGGATCCACAATCTGCCAAATCATAAGGGACAAGATGTCGATAACCAGCAGGACTCCCACGGTGGCATAAAGCTTCCAAGGCTCCAGGTGCTGCTGGGATATAAAAGGACCAGTGAATCAACTTTCCATCCAGGACAGTGAAAGCCACAGCTTGCGCCGTGATTCATAACATCATATAGAGCGTAAGTGCAGAGCGCTTGAAGGGGAAACAATGGCCCATTATCAGGATGCCAATTCAATCCTCCACACGGTGGCTGCACTTTATGGTGTAAGTGAGGAAAGTGTCTTTAATGGATTTTGGCTGAGACCATAACGCTGCAGCAAAATCAATAGTCGTTCTTTTTTGTAGCAAGGATGATGTTTGTGAGCAATTAAACATAAAAAGCATTTATTTAAAGAGCAACATAAAAAGAGTTTATGTTCTTTGTGACTTGTATTGTTTATCATCACTTTTGAGAGCTCATAAACCTCAAACACACCTTCACACCGGCGAAGATGGAAGAACTCATGCAGAGCCAGACAACTGACTCAAGGAATTCTCTGGGTTCAAAACGGAAAACGAACGAATGAAAAAATGTACTGGAAAAGGACTATGAGTCATTTGAGAAAAATTTGATGCTTGTATTTTTGTTCAAGTGCTTATATTAAGCTCTAAAGGCACTTCAATCATCCTTTAAGTGAAGGAACTACTTTTCTAGGTGAATGAGCTTCTGGTTTCCCCATGGGCTTCCATTTTATGTATGTTTGTACAAACTGAGAATCAAGTGTACATTATTTGCTGTTTTGTTTTTGTCATTTTTTTCTGACATATTTAATGTGTAAAGGGGACATTTTCATGACAATTCTCACAATAAAATACCCATCCCGAGTTCCTCTGTACTTAAAATAGAATGTTTGTCCCAAATATTTCATTCTGTCTTATTTATGGTCTATAATAAACGCTGACACTATTCTGTTTTTCATATTTTCCTTTTGTATCCTGACAATGACTTTGATGAATCCACTTACTGATGCTCAGTTTGTTTGTTTGTTTTTTACTTATTTTCTAGCATATTTTTTTTATAGTGGCTCCCACAGTCAAAGAAGCATGTTTGAAAATGACAAAGCTGTCAATTTGATGCCCCACTGCACATCACAGATCATTTCTCAATCTCTGAATCCTTTCTTTGAGTAGAGGCAGAGAGATAGAGAGAAAGAGAGAGAGAGAGAGCGCGCTCTCCACAGGGGCTCATGACAAGCTCCTCTCCAGCACTAGATGGACGTTCAAGAATACTCAATAATAGACATTATGTACTTATCCTGAAAATACCTTTCTCCTCCGTCTTTATCTCTTTCTCTATCTTTATTTTAGTTATTATGGCTGTGCGTTTGTGTGATTGGTGATCTGACCTTCAAAACATCACTTTCTTAATACAGCACAGAACTAACAACGATAAATACTTACATAGCTTTTATTCATTTTAGCTGTTGTTAATTTCAGAATTTCCCTATAAACTTTTACTTAATGCACAGTGGGCTAAAATGAACAATAAACAATTCTATATGTATTTACTAACATTACCCAGGATTATTAAAAGCAGCAGAAATATATTGCTCATTGTAAGGTGGTGTTAACTAATACATTAACAAATGGGATCTTAAAGTGTTACAAAATCAAACATAATGATTGTGTGTGTGTGTGGTGATGGAGTGACTGCTGGCTCATGGGGCTGTGCTGTATGATAGATGTGCTGTTTAAGGATGCTCAAAGACAACGGGGGGGGACCCATTGCTATGAGATCAGACAGAGAGACGGTGGAAGTGTCTAAAGATCAAAAGATGAGAGAGAAAGAAACAATAATTCCACTATGATATATTGATTATTCCAGCAGCGTACTGGACGTCCTTGACACAAGTCAAGAGAAAATCCCTCAAGGTTTGACCCTCAAAGACCAAGACAGCCGCCCAAGGCTAATAATAACTGTGGTTGTTTAATGTTTAATAACTTTTGAACCGCTAATCCTATTGGAATGCTTTAAAAAGAGATATTTCTCTCATTTGGATATTCTGAGGCAAACAGAAACGATTTTTGATGCTTAGTCCCACCCCATGCCCTGACTGGTTCAAACTATTCCATATTCAACCAATAAACATAGGTTTTGGTCTTTTTAACTAGTATTTAACATATGTCTTTGGAAATATGAACGAACACAAAGTGAAAGTAAAGTCTGTCATGCGTGCATGAATACAAACACAAAATAACATATTTGCATGAGAAAACTCTCTGAAAAAGCACAGATAAACACACGACAGTGTACTATTTTTTTATTTAAATTTTAGTCAAAGCTTAATTTTTAACAGCTTAAATATGCCTATATAGTTTTTATTTCAGTTTTAGTTTTAGTTAAATGAGAAATGGTGCCTTGGCAACTTGCAGAAATAAATTAAAGTTTATTTTATATTTTATTTTATTTAAATAAAATGAACTAACTTAACTAACTTTTTAAGTTACAAGTACAAGTACAATAACTCTGGTTCTCCACTCACCTTTCTCTTGTCCTTCTTCTCATCTTTTTTTGTGAACACCGTGTGAACCCACCAGATCTTTGTGAACATACTTCCATAAGCCAAACTGAAGCCAAGTCCAAGCAGCCACAAACGGAACTAGAAAAAATTAATATAAATAATAATAAACATAATAACAATTTAGCCAATATTTCAGTGTTTAACTTTAAAAGACTTCAGTGAACAATAGAAATAAGGATGAGCCAATATTAAAATTCTTGCTGGAAATGATAAGCTTCTAATTATTCTAATGTTAAGGGATGTAAACTATAGAAGCTCAATATTAAAATTCCTAAAATTCAAATTTCATTGTATTCTGTTTTGTCATCTCAAATGTGAATTAAATGTAAGAATTGGAGAAAAGAGCTAAAAATAGTGCTCGACCGATATAGTTTTTTTGACAGCCGATGCCGATACCGATATCTTGGAAAGCAGGGGTGCCGATAGCCGATAATTATATATATATATATATATATATATATATATATATATATATATATATATTAGTCTTTATATTTAAGAAATTTAAAATGATTTAACAATGGATTAAAAAATAGGGTAACACTCATTTTACACACAGCACACAGTGAAAATGACATGAATATGACAGTGGGTGAATATATAAAATGCAGGATTATTTGAAATCACGAGTTTAAAGTTTAAATCATTGAAACGGACCGACTATCACACAGAGAACATGCAATCATGCAGATCACATGCACACCTCACAAGATCTTAAAGCTGGATTCAACTAAGTTTGCAAGATTTGTGAAATTAAATGTTCATTAGTCATTCAAATATTTGTTTAAATTATATAAATGTGTATTTGCTTAATGCTGACGGCAAACAAGAAAGTATTATAATGTTTGCCTTTCTTTTACTTATAATATATAAGCAATCGCTATAATAATTTCTGTATACATTCATTCATTTGTTTAAACGTTCTATCGGATCATTAGACAGAACTGTTAATGACGACAGTAAACAAGAGGGAGAATGTGAGCACCGTGCGCTCTGGTGCTGGAGTTCTCAGCAAAGTCAAAATAAAAGTCAGAACCTCGGCCACATCAGCCGATATTTGAAAAATGCAAAATATCGGCACGACCAATAGCTAAAAGTTTAATAAAAGCTGTAAAAACAGCTCGTTGTGATCTTCAGGCTTTGCTAAGGTACTGTTATTGAAAGAAGGGCCAGTGCAAACTAAATTGAACCTGACGGCAAGCCTGTGACCTATGAGTAAGTGTAAAGGAAGAGGGCATATATATAGATGACTGAAAGCAAGGCAGTGAAACAAATCTTTTTAATAATTAAGTTTCTGAGAGAGGGTGAAAAATGGTCATGAAAAATTAAATAATTCATATTTTTTTGATGCAAGAAACCTTGACTAACATTATCTGTGTGCCTCAGGGAAAAAAATCAAATGAAGAAAAAAAAAAAAGCTTATATGCCTCAAAGCCCTACTTTAAAAAAACTGACTGGGAGATTTTATAAAGTCAATTACCACTATAATAAATAACATGAATATAAATATAAATGACAAAATTGTGTTACCCAGAATGCTTACCTGACAGACCACAGGAAACTGAGAGTTGCGTACATGCAGTCCGTCAATTCCCAGAGGAAAAACAGCAGCCAGTGCCATCATACAGCCCACTGCTGTCATGTTATTCAGGTACGGCTGGGAGTTTTGAATGTACCTTAACAAAATAGACACACATATCTTGCAAAGATGTACATGTTCAAAAACGGTTTATTCATTCAACAGATCTTAATATAGTGAAGTGAAGTGAAAGTGAAGTGACATGTTGCCAAGTATGGTTACCTATACTTGGAATTTGTGCTCTGCATTTAACCCATCCAAGTGCACAGACACAGAGTGAACACACACACACACACACTCACACACTCTCACACACACACACACACACACACACACACACACACCGTGAACACACACCTTTAGTAGTGGGGAATCACACTGCTGTGGCACCTGGGGAGCAGCTGGGGGTACAGTGCCTTGCTCAAGGGTCTCACCTCAGTCGTGGTAAGCACTCACACATTCACTCACATGCATGGCAAGATTTGTAAGTGTTCCGGGTATTAACTTAAGCTGTCTGCTGAGAATATCTGGTATAAGAGTCACTAAGATAAAAAGACTGAAGCACCGAACATCAGTCTGAATGTGTCTGTGGAGTTTGAACATGTTTGAAATGCCATCATTATTCACATTGCATTAGCCTGTTTGAAACTGGCGTGTTTCTATGCAAAGAGAATGCATAACTATGTGAATGTGATCCTTGGAAACACCAGCTAATTGTATGCATGTATCAAGCTGTCCTCTGCACCTGGCTCACATGTGAGTATGCAATAGAAATGAACACAGACCTGCAGGCAGGAGTGTATACTTCCATCCACAACTAAACATACCTGACATTGCTGTTGTAGATATTAAAGGTGAGGCAAACAATCCCCATTAAAATGCCCAAGCCAGCGAAAACAGACACGGAGACAAAGAGTTTTTGTGACAGATATCTGAACTTCTGGATCACCACCGTCTGGTCAGCAGGTGGACCAGAGCCTGGAGAGACAAATGAGCCTTTTTAGCATTTTATTATTTTATATTACATTGAAATATCTTTGCGACACTTTCATGAATAGCATTATTAGAGGTCAAACCTCCATCTTCCACATGAGTAGTAGTAGTAGGGTAGGATTCAGACTAGGAGTATGTAGCTAGTAGCATTGAAAAATGTAAATTCTTTTACACATATTTGCATGTATATAAACGGCTAATCCAATAAGCAGAGTGTTGTTTTTAACTAAAACTATAAAAATAATTTTAGTTAATGTAAAAATCGCAGAAAAAAAAGTTTCAAAACTACAAAAACCTAAACTAAATATACAATGTAAACTGAAAATATAAAAAAGCTAATTAAAATTGATAAATACTATAAAATGATGTATAGGAACTGCTGATCTGCTAAACCCAGTGCTGTTATTGTTAACTAAACTGAAAACAATTTTAAATATTTTTTGTTCACTTAAATAAATTATAAAAACACGAAATGTTGCCTAATCAACCAATCAAAATAAAATAATTTTAAGTTGAGGTACTAAAACTATTGCAACTAAAATTGATAGAAAAATAAGTTAAAGCTAAACAGAAATCAAACAATAATAAATTACAAAAACACAAAGTACACAAACAGTAGTATAGTAAAAACACAAACAATAGTATATAAATAATACTAAAAAAGTTTAAATTTATATAGAATTTGTTATTTACTTACATTTTATTTACTTATTTGTAAATAAATAATCAAAAAATTTTAACAATGAAACAATTGAGCAAAAGAAAGAAAAAGGAGAGCAGCTCTGAACTACTGTTTTCGGAGCCTGAAATGGGTCACTTTACCTCCCTCTCTGCCTCTCTTTCTCTCTCTCTTGATAAAGTGGCTGCATTTCAGAGTCTGCAGAGAGAGAAAGCGATAGCTATCGAATTTCACCTCACTGCCATTTGACTAAAGCTTCTCCCCTTCTGGTCTCTGTGAAGCGATTTCACTGCCTCCAGATGGGTAATCGACTGGCCAATTGGTAAAAAAACAAAGCAGAACAGGGTGCACTGTGGTCAGCTTCCTTCAGTGGGTGGGCAGCACACAACACGTGCACAATTGTCATATTCTTTTATGGGTGAAAAATTGGCTGGGGACCACACAGCTTGTTACATCTATCTGTAGAGCTGATAATTTTTTATAAAGCCCAGCTCCTTGAGCCTGACAGGACTCATATTGCCAATGCGGTCCCACCAGAACACCTCTCCAGGGCATCTGATAAGTGCAGCAGCTGTCAGTCTTAATTAGAAGTTCACGTGAGGCCATCTCCCTCGTGGATCTCGCTGATATTGATTAAAGGAGAGTGGGAGGTCCGCGAGCAATTGGGGCAGAATACAGCCAACAGACAGATCCTGGGATGCTGGGAAGCAGCGTGGAGCTGCGCTGATGCTGGAACAATCTTAACAGACAGACCCAGGTTGTGATATGGCACCACACATGAGTTTAAGTGCTTTGCGGAAATAGAAAGTGGTTGCTATGGTGTTTCAGGTCAGAATGTTAACGCTGAAGTGTTGCTATGGTGTTAAAATTAACTTGTGATCCGTGTGGAGCTGCAATCCTCGAGGAACTGAGTGAACGCATTTAGGTGGATAACACAAATCACAGATATTTGCAGTCAGTCTGGTGTCGATTATACATGAAATGGGGTTGGAAACCCATTTACTTCCATGAAGTGAAATATTTATGAGAGAAACTTGATGTGAATCTAATTTGGAATTGGTCAGATTGTAAAACGTAGCCATAGATGGTGAGGTCAGCCAAGAAGTGGAGTTATTTCAGAAGTGGTGCACTATTACCGTATTTTTCGGACTATAAGTCGCATCTGAGTATAAGTCGCATCAGTCCAAAAATACGTCATGACGAGGAAAAAAACATATAAAAGTCGCACTGGACTATAAGTCGCATTTATTCAGACCCAAGAACCAGGAGAAAACTTTACCGTCTACAGCCGCGAGAGGGCGCTCTATGCTGCTTAGGGTGGGCTACAGGAGCACTGAGCAGCACAGAAGACATAGAGCGCCCTCTCGCGGCTGGAGACGGTAATGTTTTCTGTTAGCTCATTTCTCTTGGGTCATGTCAAATTAATTTTGATAAATAAGTTGCACATGACTATAAGTCGCAGGACCAGCCAAACTATGAAAAAAAGTGTGACTTATAGTCCGGAAAATATGGTATTACGATGAAAACTTGTTTACATGCATTGATAAAAGGCAGTTGGCGGCAGTGGCTCAGTGGTTCATGTAGGTTGTCTAGGTTGTGAATGGGTTGAATGTGAGGCGAGATTGTAAAGTGCTTTGGATGGCCATGTGGTCTGTTGAAAGCGCTATATAAATGCAGTCCATTTACCATTTACCATAGTTCACCCAAAAATGTCAATTCTGTCATTTACTCATCCTCAAGTTGTTCCAAAGCTGCATGAGTTTCTTGCTCCTCTTGAACATAGTAGAAGATATTTTGAAGAATATGGATAACCAGCCATTGACTTTCATAGTATTCATAGCCAGAGGCTCCCATCCATTGTCTGGTTGACAGCATTCTTCAAAATATGTGTTCTTCTTGTGTTCAGCAGAAGAAAGAAACTCATTCGGGTTTGAAACAACTTGAGGATGAGGAAATGTTTACCAAAGTAAATACAGTAAAATTTAGATTTCAAGGTGTCTTGACTGCAAATCAGGTCAACAATGAACGTGTGATGGGTTTAAATGTTGGTAAATGTGTGTGCATCCTTCGGGCCAGAGAGCTCATGCTGTTTAATACCTCTCCTTGTCCTTGATGGTGGAATCGGGACGGTATGTTGCCATGACGACCAAGACCCATAATGGTTGCCACAGCAATGAGAGAACAAGGCGCAGATGTAGTGGTTGTCAGGGGCGACCGGCGAGAGCGAGAGAGAGCGAGCGAGGCCAGTGAAGTGGATGGGTAACAGCGAGAAACAACTGAGCATAAAGACTCAAACAAAAATGTTCCCACTCAGCTGAGAGATGAAGGGACGTAACCTTCACTTTGCAGTTGGTATGAACGAGAGATAGAGAGGGAGAATATCCTAACGAGCGACGGTCGGTCAACACGTGGCATCCAATCTGGAGCAAAGTCACCATCTCCTTCAAGAGGCCTTTATTTCAGCACTGATTATTTTTAGCTCTACACGCTGCCGTCTCTCTGGACACACTGTCTGGGAGCATCAGGGACCATTGCGGCAAGGTCACTGTTGGGCGATGATGGGTCGCACTTGCGTGTGCGTCTCCAGATGGCACAACGCCGCCTCACAGGGCACCTGTCTAACATCTTCTAACTTTGATGATCTCGCATTCCTGTTCTCCTCGTCATGATCAAACGACGACCTTTCACCTCACCAGCAGACTCACGGCGACCCGCAGACTGGGACAGTCAAAGGTTGCTGTTAAAGCGATGACCTCCAAAGAGATCTATCGTTGACAACTAATGCAAAAGTTGAAGGTGCCAGACTGTGTGAGCCGCCTGGGGTGCACGACAATGCTGTGGGCACTATTCCCAGATGCAAGCTGGGTAAATAAATGAAAAACAGGTTCCATCACAAGGCACCTGGAAGGGCTTGTGAAAAACGCAATTAGCGCATTTCGCAATGCCGATGTGCTACAGTTGCCATGGTGCTCGCTGCTTCAGTGAGTTTTTAATAAGCTAATAAGCAAGTTCAAAACAGCGTAAGCCCACCGAGAGCACATCTAGGGAAATGTCTAGGCATAGAAATGGTCACATAATGAGCACGGTGATGTGGCGTCATACGCCGATATTATAAACCAACAAACCCAGGCTGCTATCACAAAGCTCAAGGATGTTTTTCAAAGCCGCAAGCGCTTTTCAGAGCCTGTGAGGGTTTAAATAACAGGCAATGACAATCAGCTGTGCCATCTGTGTTGATTGGACAATTCGTACTCGTCCAGTCAAGGTTAGCACGTGCTGGGAGGCAGCTGGGGAATAGCCCGGGCCGTTTCTGATTTGTGTTGTTTTCAGCTGTCAGTTGGCATCTTCTCAAGTGCACAATCAGCAACACTGAGCATGAACTGGTCATCAAATACAATTAAAAAGATTAAATGAAACCATCACTCATTGTATATTGCAGAAAATTGTTATCAGTGCACTTGCTCAGTTTATGATTGGAATTAACTCCTGGCGGTTTTCTAATGGCATTCATTTGTCTTTTTTTGTTGAGCCGTGCAGAGCTCCTGCAGCGCGGCTGCCCTCACGGACAGAATGCTAAACAGAATTTGACTGACTGATTGATTAGCGTCCCGTAGCGGCCTGTCCTCCACGGTTCTCTTCGTTTTGGGGCGGGGCCTAGTATGTGTGGCTGTGTCACTGGGAGAGATGCAGATGAGTGGCAAGAGTAATAATGTGAGTGATTGTGTGAGAGGAGGTTTAAAACAGAGAAGAGTGCTTGAGACAGTGATAAACGAGCATATATGGGGGATGAGGGAGACAAATATGTCCTCACCTATCCACCTGTCATTCCCATACCAAGAGAGATTGCCTTTGGTCATATCATAGTATCCAATTTTCTTGTAGCTTCCTCCTGCCGAGAGAAAGGGAGAGAGTACGATTCAGAAATAGTTTGGAGTCAACATTAAATGGCATTCACAAAACATTTTTCTTCTGTAATGTGACATGTTTTTGGACAGGATATTTGAGGAGGAAAATATTTTTATTGACTATTTTATCCACTGGGAATTCAGCTTTATGCAAATGAGTGAAATGCTGACTACCAGTGGGAGTGCAGGGTGGCCCTGTTAACACGCAGAAAGACAACACATGAGAAAACGCTTTATTTCAGCATTCTGAAACCTCACGCAAACACAAACAACATTTTCCTTATGTTGTTCTCATTTTCTCATCATTTACTCACCCTCATGTCTTTCAAAACCTTACTTTTGTTAACATTCAGAACACAAATAAAGACGTTTTTAATATTGTCTCATCATTTTTGCCCATCCGTTGAAAGTCCAACCAAAATAGTAGATGTTTCAAGTCTTAAAGAGACATAATCGCTTTATATCATGACCAGATTTAATTTATGCTTTAACTCACATTGTTTTTATAAACATTGATCAATGCACATGTATAGAGCACATCAAATATGGTAAACGGAAATGCAAACGTGGATGCTTCAAGAGTCAAACAAGCACTAAGGGGACATGGTGATTGAAAAACAAATATATAGATTGGAGGAAAAATGTATTTTAATGCTTTTGTGTTCACTCAAAAATACCATTGCATTCCACTGAGAAACTTTAAATTTATATTCTTACCTCACATTATTTCCATAAAAAAAGTTTTGTATGAAAAGTTCTTTGGGACAACGCAATACTTTTGCAAGGGAGCGCAAAGGCACTGAAATAAACTTTTTTTTTTTCAACCATGACTTTTGACATTTCCTTGAGCTTCTCTTTACCATATTTGATGTCCTCTACGTGTTTTGATTAAACAATTTTTTTTTTTTTTTTTGCGTGCAACTCAACTTTATTGTCTTTATTTATTGTTTCTTTTTATTACATTAAATTGAAGGTGGAAGGTCCACAAACGTTGTAAAAAAAAAAAAAAAAAGATCAGTTCTTGATTCCCAGTTCCACCCACTTCTGAAGAGGCAGAGGGTCAAGAGCTGTATTTAGCTTCTTTTTCAAATCTATCTTTTACTATTATTGTTGTAACATTTTCTAACATTCAAATTAACAAGCATTAAACTCGCAAGGTTTTATTAAATCTAGGTTTTAAGTAGGCTAATGCAATGACTAAATAGTTATTTAGCTGTTTGCTAACATTAACTAGCCTGCATTGGTTTGGTGAACTAAAAGAAAAAAAGAAGAAAAAAAAAGAAATTCATTCAGATGTGGAAAAAGTTCACATTTTATATCATATTCTAAAAGAACAGGAATACGTTTTATAAAAGTAAACGGTCCATTTTGATTTCACATTGACTTTCCGAGATGCAGGAAAGCAGAAAACAGGTAAAAGGAGAGTTTTATGGGAGGAACAAAGGAAAGAGAAATGTCAATACACATTGTTGTAAATCAATACAGTGAAGCTGGATCTGATTTTGGGCAGCCTTTAGAGACCAAACAACACTATTAGACAAACAGACTGAAAACAGATCTATCATCAATCCTTATATTCCAGCAGGCGTATCAGCTGAGCTTTAAATGAGAAAGCACAACAGGGTCGCTCTCCTTTAAAATCAGCTTTATAGAGAGTGCTGTAATTGTGTACCACCGTATCAGCAATGCTCGAGCAAGAACCGCAAGACAGAGGAATTTATCTTCTCTTACGTTCTTTCCCTTTCTGTTTTCTTTCATGCACACTCTCCCTCTCGTTCTGAAAAACACACTGGCGGACAGCAGAGATCTGTGCAGGGCTCTGAGGGCCTCCGCCCCCAAACACAAGGAGAAATTAGCTTAAGTGAGAACCATTATAATTATCAGGTGATCATTAAGCATAATTACTCCAGTCAGCTCGGGATTTCCCCTGGGAGACTTGAAATAGAGGGAAAAGAGATAAAGCAAGAAAGACAGGCTCCGGGAGCACTGTATGATCCAGGCATGAGAAGAAATGCCTAAAAGACTGTAATTTCCCCCATTTAGATAATATCTTCTAAGCTTGCTTTGGTCTCTGGCTGTAGATCTTTCTGTAGTTTCATTCTGAAACCAATTTCATCCAGTGACGGACTAATGAGTCATTAAAATCGCTTTTTCAAGTGGTGCTTTCTTTGGCAAACATCGCTATTATTATAGCCCATCTTATTTTGATCATCTTGGAAACTAAAGCAACAACAAAGCAACACATTAGCTACTTTGGTGGACACCTTTGACTTGGACCAGTATATAACAACATATCAATGCGCTAGCAAACACCTAGCAACAGCACAACAACACCTACACCACTCTAGCATTGTGAAGGGGACTTCTGATGGGCATGCACAACTATAGTGGGCTTTCCAAGAAGTCCAGGAAGGAACCACCTAGAAACCACACAAAACACCCTGGTCACTGCATAGCAGCTCCATAGCAGTCGCAGTGCGATGACTACTGCACCCTGAACACTGTAGCTGAGTGGCAGTGTGCTCTGAAGAGGGAACTGTTCATATTTTCTTCAGAAAATGTTAAAATGTAGTTCTATTTTTTATTGTGTCAAACAAAGAGGGATTGACGTAGGATCTGGGCACCAGCAGAGACACAAAGAGATGTGACAGATTGAACAGGGGAATACAGGCGCACTGATCAAAAAGACAGCTTCTGAAACAACGCCAATACAAAGACCGAAAACAAACGGCAGCAGAGAGAGAGAAAAGGATCCAATCTGTGTGCGACAGTTGAGGTTGCAGTCACAATGCACTTGTCACTCGAGGAAGTTAACAAGCAAATGAGGGAAGAGATGCCCCTGTCACCACGTCTGGAACAGTGTGTGAGGATCAAATGGAATATATGTGGCTTCCTTTGGTATTCCAGTAGATGTTGGAGGTATAAACGTTTCTTTCCAAAAGATGGTTTTGAAATTAACTGGCCATTCTTATGATGCTTACCTTGTTGGACTTTCAATCCCCCAACACTAACATTCTCAAAAAAGCTCTAAATATCTGAGAGTGAGGCCTTGGATTCTTGTTAACCTGGCTGATCTTTGCCAGACTAGGCCAAATGACCAGTCTTGCTGAACTGCCATATTCATGAAGAGTTGTAACAGCTTCAAAACATTAATAATGGAGGTCACTTTGCATCTGTGAACCCTTTGATACCACTTTTTTTACACTGGCATCCACATTTTTTATATTGACATTATTCTCCATCAGAGGTTTATGGAGAGGTATTTGAACCTGGTGCAGGCTTTGCTCTGCCATGCACTGTGAACTCTAGGACTTTTTTATAGACTTCATATGCCCAAAGGCAGCTGTGCTCCTGCCCAGTTTCATGCATAAGAACACCTCGTTAGGAAACTGGTTTCATTCATGCACCTCACCTCACCATCAGACCTGCACACATAGGAATGTGGTAAATCACAGGCTAAACAACTTCTGCCTACACGGAGGTAAGAAGGCAGCCAGGCACGTCTGAATCCAATTTTTGCATAACATCCCGTCTACTAAGATGCTTTCATCTAGTTGGCTTTTGAAGGCAGAATATATGTATTCCTTCTTTGATACCCCATATCTGTGCATGAGGCTTGGCGGATGGTGGAAAGAATGAAAATGGTACGTTAAGGAGTAAAATTATTTATAAATTCCCGATGTTTCAACATATGATGCAATTTCAACTTAGAGATTCAATATTTTCTTGGTACTGCTAGATCAATGGTTCTCAACCGTGGGGGTGACCTCAGCAAAAAGAGGGCTGCAGCATGACTTCAAATTATTTAAATTGTTATTATTAACATTTATTCATAATAATATAATAAATACATTAAAACAATCTAACTTCATTAAAAATATATAAAGAAGATATAAACTAAAATCAAATTTGATTCCATCGATCATTGACATGAGGCAGTTTTGTCACAAAAAAAGGAAAGGTCCTGATTACTTATGCAAGTAAGAAATGTACATTTTTACTGTCTACAAACAGTTATGAATCTAAACGAATGGAACAATATGTCCTACACAGATGAGACAAAGGTAGAGCCAGAATGACAGACGTGGAGACCAAAACGTGCTGTGACTGCTTTGATGAAAAAGACCCTTGCAGCAACTATAAAGTGTGCTGGTGGAAGCTTTATTAGTTTGAGGTTATTTTCTGCCTCAGGCCCTGTCATCTTGGCATCATAGGGTAAACCATGAATCCCCACTTGTACCAGAGGACTAAACCACTTGAGACAGTCTGTCAAAAAGCTAAAGCTGAAATGTAGACATGAACAAAGCAGACCATGCAATAAAATGACTCAAAAACCCTCAAGCAAAACCACAAAAATAGTCTCAAAACAGACGAAATGCTGGGCTATCGATTGAAATCCAAGAACTAAACCTCATAGAAGTGTGTGGGTACTTGAAACAGACTGTACATGCAAAAAAGCACAAAGTCAAGAGTTCTGCATGGACTATAAAACAATGCTTTGTTAATGTAGGGCACAGATAGACTTAAAACTCCCACAAGTGACATCTGCCACGAGTACATTGAAGCAGGTATTTTTCCACAGAAGACTATTACATCTCACTTCTTTTGAATTCCTACTTTTGTTCAGGGTAAACTAAGTGTGCATTTCTCACTTTGACACCTAAGTTTTACACCTGTCGAAATCCACGGCTCTTTGGAAAAATATGATCAAAATGATACAGGCTCCTACGAGATGAAGACTCCAGTCATACAAGTTACCAAGAAACAGTTTTAAAGAGTGGTTCCATGTTAAGATCACATTAACAACTGAGTATTACTCACTATATCACAGTTCATCCCATCATTAGACTCTTTTAAAGGTGAATCGTGAGCGACAAATACACCTATTTGCTATATGCTTTCAATGGTGGAATCCATCTGATGTCTGTATAAAGACCAATGTTCTATCAGATAATGAAAAAAAATACTAAGTGCACCACTAAGAATAGATATTCAAACATGTAAATATGTATTTCTTTTTTTTTTTCAAACCTTTGTCCCAAAATGATGGATCTAAATAGTAAAAAATTAATGGAAACTAGATAAGTATGGATAAAAGAGTGGCTTCTTCTGAACCACCAAGTCTACTGAAATATTCAGTGAATTGTATTAAGTTTTCATGCACATGTAATTTCTCTTCAATCATTTTTTGAAAGTGCATGAGAGCTGTGAGAAAAAGAAGATACTGAGCTAAAAAAACAATTCAAGCATGGTTTCTCTGGCTTTGGAAAAATGATTACAGCTCTGGAGCTTTTGAAACTTGGATAAACAGTGTTTTACCTGACACCTATGCCACTCTCCAAATGGAGCGAGAACACTGATCGCAGAGTCGTTCATCATTTTAGAATTGCACAGAAGCAACCATGCATGCAGGCTACACCTGCTGTCCACACTCACTCTCATTTACCCTTTATTATATACATTTTATTTTGCTCACCTTGCAGCTGTTCAATGAGAGTCCATGCCATTCTGGAGCCCTGGGCATCAAACACCACGTGACCCTGAGAGAGAAAGGAAACATTTTTATACTGCTGTGCATATATATTTTATATTATTTTTTTTTTATGGGACAATTAAGAACAAATATAAAAAAAGTGCTTGCATGAGTATTTTTGTTGAGCATTAGGTTTGATACATCAGACTTTTATGGCTCATTTAGTACAATATAGTAATAGAAAACACCTCAGTTTATTGGCCCAAACTGAGCAAAAATATGCAGTTCGGTGCTGAAAACGTTATGGCTGAAAGGTAAGATGAAATTCCATTAGCTTATACTATAAATCAATGAGAACTTTATAACAGTATAATAGACTATTTACATAAAATGCATAGAAATATCAGCTGTCACTCATTATCTCCCAATAATATGTCTTAGTAAGATCATATTTACAGTAAATGTTTAGTTTTATGATCAAATTTCTGTAATTTTTTATTGTGGGGGCGAAATATATTATGCATGTATCCACGTGCGTAATTTCCTATGCCCCCCCCCTTTCAAAATCCCGTTCGTGCCCCCCCATTTTCAAATTAGTTTATGATTTTTTTTTTTACCGCATGCCGTCATCGTCACGGAGGAGCAGGACCGATCAGAACAGACATCCTGCCTTATATCAGGCCCTGATATTTTTCTGTTGACTGTTATAATATATTTTCAGTTGCGATGAACTTTTGTTTATTTTTTTTTATGCCATGCTTTCATATCAGAGAACAGATGAGGTGAAGCTGATTAAAGACAGGGAGGGTGAGACAGGGAGAAGTAGCTCAGAGTTGCAGGTAGGTGCTGTGTAAAGGGTCAGGTTATTAATTTTAATTATATCATGTCAGAAACAGGCTAGCACATTTTCATATTTCATAGGTGAAACAGGGAAAAATTTTAGTGAAAGTTTTTGACTTTATTAAATTATTCTCTCAAGTCTTGGGTATTCAACAATAAATAAAGTAAGACATCTTTTTCTTAAACATAGTAGCCTATTATTCTTTTTGGCAGAATTTATCATTATAAAAAACTTCATTATTTCCTGGATTTTGTATCACCATAGTCCCTAACTGTATGTAAATGGAGGAAATGGGATTCAAATCGAAAACATTTTTCCCCATTTTGTGTCCCCCCCACTTCTCAAACCAAAGTTACACCCTTGCATGTATCATAATATAATGATGACAGAGATAAACAAATAAATCTGATATATCATATTTGATTTTCAAATTTTAACAAAATATTAGGATAATCAAGTAAACCTAAGTTGGATCAGTTTAGAAAGTGTCCATACTGAAAAATAACAAACAATATTACTTTATAAAAATCAGTAAAGAGGCATGAAGTTGTACAGTAAAAGACATTAGAAAGTAATAAAGAGTTTTAATCATGTCTGTAATTTAGAAATTTGGATATTTAATAATAATGAAAAAGTAGGCTTCACTGAGTTTAAGTTTAAGTAATTTTCCCTTGCCATTTTTATTGGTTTCTTTTTTTTGTACAATTTGTATTTTATTATTATAATATTTCTAGTTTTCTTTTTATGTTTTAGTTTTCGTAATTTTACCACACAAACTACTCTTATTTCAGTCAGTTGTGAAAGATAACATTTCTATTTTTTTTGTTAAAGTTTTTCATCTAATATTTGTATTTTATCTTATTTCAGCTTTATTTCAATTATTATTATTATTATTTTAAATTTGCAATAACAACATTAGCATGTTCGGTTTACTGTGGTATCACAATTGTGTATTATTGAGTATCATTAAATGTATCTGACAAAGCCGTCACTCACCGAAACCCCCTCGAAGGAGCTGGTGTTAAGGGCTCGGTAGATCTCTGCAGTAATGTCCTTGTTATTGTAATTAAAATCTTCCAATCTCCGTCCCTTCGCCTTCAAAGGTCCCACTGTCTTATTGAGAGCCAGAGCCAGGGCCCAAACTGCATCATACGCCAGAGGAGCTTCCTGAAACCCTCCGGTTTCTTCTGGATTCTTCCCACCCAGTTTGGACATCAGCTGTGCTAGGAACTCCTGTGAGGTCTGGATCAAAAGAGTGGATTCACGGTATCATCTGGTCATGCATATGAAAGCATACGCACCTGGAATAAACTTAGTGCACTAACAAGAGCTCATGTTTAATAGATTTTAAGCATGACTTCCCTGTTGCTACAAAAGCACCGGACTCAAAAAAGTGCCAGACTACTGACAGCAAGAATGTGAGAGATAAGTTAAGGTAGGTTACAGTACAGTTCATCAGCGTGGGAGTGCATCATATAGACGGAGGTACTTTTCTCCTGGGTGTGAAATCTTCATTCACACACCAGGACCTGAAGCACCAAAAATAAACTCCCGCTTTCACACACACACACACACACACACACACACACACACACTGAAGATGTTCCATGTCATTAAGGAGGAACTGGGAAAAGAAATAGAGTTGGCACGCTCTTATTGTGGAGGCATATGAAAACTGATTTCTTTGACATTTTTCACACCTTATAGAAACAGCTGAGGCACCTTCCTCACTTCAAACAGGTGCGTTTTAGGAAATGAGCCAAGCAGTAGATGGGCATCTGGTGATTGCTTGATGCAAATGGACAGTCGAGAAAGTGAGCGCATGTGTGCGGATAGAAACTGCATGTCAAAAAGCATTTTGGCTCTCTTAAAATTACACCCTTAAAGTGGGGACGGTAAAGCGAGGATGAGGGGAACAAATTATGGTGATGCTGAGCCAATTTAGCATGGCCATCTTATTACAAATGGGCCTGTCCAACATGACAGTTTTTTACGTCAGATGTGAGCATAGGTGTCTGGATACATGCCCAGATTGCTCCGGTTCCAGGAAAACAGCAGGGACATATGCGTCAAGCCCATTCCCAGCACAGAGCACCGGAGTTGGGTGGGCTCCAGACAGCACCCCCCGGAGCTCACACTTGACCATCCTGCTCTCCCAGGGGAACAGCGGTGGGACCTGAGCGCACTGACCCCTACGTGACTCTTCGGGTTTTCAGATCTGAGAATAGTGCATACACATCTAAAGATATGACGGTAGGTTATGGGCTGTTCCCAGTGAGGGAACGGAGTTAGATATCTAAACAGAATGAAGCTTGTGTATGCCACGCTAATCCGAGGATGATGTCATTGTAAAGCGTGCAGCATATGGGACGATACGGGACACTGGTGGACAGTCATTATGGGATTTTCATTGACCGATGAGGACATGTGGAGAGCAGGGTGGCTGATGGCTAACAGACACAGAATATACAGTAATTCACTGATGCCAAATAAGAGAAAATACAGAAATGCTGAAAAAGAATGGAACTTCAAAATCCAGTTGCTAGGTGGTGGCTTGCTATCTCAAGTCAAAAAAGCCCACCCAACTGTTAATATATATGTCTCTGTTATATTCTGATCAATAGACAGATATGGCTTATGTTCCTTTGGAAACACGGTTCTGCGATGGGATAAAAAAATGTAAAAAGGTATTTGCGACTTTTTATCTTGCAATTCTGCCTTTTTCTCGCCAGTACAAGTTTATATTGCAAAAAACTGACATTTTCTTGCACCTGCGAGTTTATATCTCGCTTAATTCTCGGAAAAAGAGTCTAGAATTGTGAGAAAAAAGTTTCAATTACCTGCTCTATTTTTTATTCAGTGGTCGAAATTAGCTTTCATATGCTCTTCTAATATAAGCTAAAAAAAAAGTTTTCCCATTCTAACATCCGACAGGCAAAAAAAAAAAAAAAAAAGATATCATAAGTCCGATTAATAGCTTTATGAATTGAAATGGCATTCAAGTCCACAGTACAAATGTGGCACAGACTGGGCCTGGCCACAGGACACAAAACTGGAAACAAAAAGATTATTCAGGCCCACTCACCAGGTTCGAGGCCCCTCGCACTGTCTCCGGATTGAGCATGACTATCTCAGTGGTCACATGACCCTCCACAGCTTCTGTCATCTGCTCCACAGTGCAGTTGATGGATGGATCTTTGATCTTGAACCAGTTGTCAGCATACCAGCCAATCAGAAACCACACATATTTTTTCCCATACAGCTTCTCCTTATAGACCTGCAGTTGGGTAGTGTGAAACTTAGGCTTAGGAAACGACTTGAGCCAAGAATGAAAAATGAAGAGAAACACCACATCTCCCCTTTGACATTGACAAAGATGAATAATGCTCAGCTGGATGGCTGATTACCAACCTCACAAAACACTTTCCTGGCTTCCGTTTCGTAAAACAGGCCCACAATGATGCGAGCATCTTGCCGCTGTAGGAGCAGAGCGAGAATTGAGGATTAGAACAAAGCAATGAATGCAACAATTTGCAAAAGTTAGTGAATTAGCATCAGAGGAAGGTTTGAGAGTGCTACTATGCATAACACTGCAGTAATACTGTAGTAATTCTGGCTTGGACAAGCAGTCCAATCAGTGCTACTTCGCCCTCTCAGCAGTGTGCTGTATTCCAGGTTACCATGGTTCCTCTGGTGGTACTCCATTTATCTTGTGCACCAAAACTAGGGCGGCACACATGGCAGGCCTTTGCTAAACAGGCAGCCAGGGGCCCAGCCATCACTGGAGATAGCAGGATGGGGGAGGCGAGAGGACTGGGGGGAACATATCATCTGACCCATGTTCCAATTAAAATGATTCTCCTCAAGAATGAGATCAGATCCCACACTGTTGTATTTTACTCCTGGACTTTGACTCAGATAGCAATACAGGTGTGTGTGTTTGTGTTTTTGGGGGAATCTTTAAAGTGACAAAAAAACCTAAATAAATAAATACTGTTTAAAGAAAACACAGCTTCCTAAACACATTTCCCACAAATCCTCATACAGCTGAAATTTAGCTATAAGCTAAGACTGTAAAATACATCAATTAATTTAGTAAAATATCCCTGTATAAATAAACAAACAAAACAAAACATTAAAAAATGTAAAGTAATATTTTGTGTTGTTCAAAAAATAAATAAAATCACTATATGATACATTATTTTATTCTTTAAAAGTAATATTATTATTATTATTTTTTTGTCTAAGTTTTGTTTGCTTATCTATTTATATATTAATAAAATAATATAGGTGATAATATTCATTGGGAAATGTTGAATTATTTATTAAAAAATCATTGTATTATGGCTTTACTATAATACTGTAATACTAGAGAATTATAGAAAAAATGCAATTCAAACATCTGGAAGCAATACAGTAATGAGCGTCATGAAAATAACGCCACAATCTTGAAAACAGGCTTAAAAATATGACCTAATCATGCGTTAATATAATTTTTGTTTTTATTCATCTGCTTTTGTGGTGAAATGAAACCTTGTACCCATTTTCGATAGATTTAATCTATTATGGAAAAAGTTTTATTCAATGATAAGCAGCTCTGCTAAAGACAGTAGCGGCAGTTCAATGTTGATTCAGTTCAGTTCAATGACAGTATCAGTGTTGCAGTATTCATCAATTCTGAAAAAATTTGATTTATCTTTAAGGCAGAAGACAATAGTGTTCAGTTTAAGTTTTGTTCTCATCCACTAGTGTCAGTGCAGTCAAACTGATGATATTACTGAACATTAAATGTGTGTTTGGCATCTGTATGAGAATTGTTAGATGAGTGAAAGTGAAAGCACCTTGAGGTTCTTGACGGCGACAGCAGGATCCGTGAGGAAACTCTGCCTCACGCTGATCTCAATGCCTGCCTCCTTCACCCTCTGCTCTAGATCATCCAGAGTCTGAGAAAGAGGGAGAAAGAACGAGATTAAAGGAGAACAGGGAAAGAGAGGGAGGGAAAGTAAAGAGCATAGAGATGAGAAAAACATCTGCAGATAGACGGGAGGTGAAAAGCCAAGAGACGGGAAAGAATATTATTGCGGCAGAAAGGCAGAGATAAGACAAGCATGGAGAAAGAAAATGAGGGAAGAAAGAAAATTAGAAAGAGACTGGCAGATTTAATTTCTTTTTGTTGGGACTTGTTTACTGTTTACCATCCTGTGTGTATCAATAAAACAAGCGTGTAAAATTTAATAAAGTCCATATAACCTCAGGCTGCAGCAGGAAACAAAGAAACTGAGCTGAGCTTACATCAGCTACAGCCCACAATCCACATCCCAGACATTGTCTTCGACAGCACACAGATACATTACAGATAGCATACAAAACAACATGCTATACACTGCTAAAACCTCAGTTATGTAAAACACAGCCTGTCTGGGTTGCAAAACATTCAAGCATTCACTCCATAGAGTTTTGGTAAGGATTGTGTCTTCCCACACTAGAAGAAAAAAATGCTGTTTGTAATGCGATGAAATCTAGCCAAGATGTTAACCTAAATCAAAGGAGATCCTTTCTTGTAAAAAAAACGCATGCTATTATCAGATCACATTAGCCAGAAGTAGGGTGGTTTCAATGTGGGGGGGGGGGTTCAATTTGATTCAAAAAGTGTTTTTTTGCTCATTCAGAATCTGATCTGAATCTTGATCTGAATCAATCACAAAAATACTTGGTTCGTTTAACAACCATTCGAATTGTTTATACGCATATATAGAATTCTTTAAAGGGTTAGTTCAACCAAAAATGAAAATTAAGCCATAAATTACTACATCCTAGGTGTACTGTATATGACTTTCTTTTTTCAGACGAAATTTAAAAGTGGTATAATGCCACTCAGCGTGTGTTGCACTGCATCGGTCCTTGAGAAGTTTAATAAAAAGCTCATTTATTAATGGCTCACATGGCTCCGAGGGATGAACAGAGGCCTCCTTTAGGGAATCAATGTGTTTTTGTAAGAAAAATATCCATATTAAAAACGTTATAATCACTTTAATCTAGCTTGCGCTCACAGTTGTAAACGAAGCATTTCCAGGGGAATGACGTACGAGGTCAACTTTGCGCATGCGCCATTCAGAAGTGACGCATGTGTAAATGCAAGGGAAAGATCAATACAACTAATTAGAAGTACAAAATGAGGATTTGTAAAGAAGAATATTGGAAGATTTCGATATATAAGCCAAAAAGGATCTGGTTTCACTTTGATAAAGTAAGGAAATTTTGCTTCATTTGATCCTGTTAACAAACGTTGGTTTTCACAAGACTCACCGGCGCATGTGCAACACTGACCTTATACGTGATTCCCCCAGAACTGCTTCTATTTTACCATGACAGTAAACAGTAGCTTGGTTTACATGGACCCTACTAATCCGATCGTATTAAGACTCTAGAAGCACAACGAGAATAAAAAGTCACATGTAAACACATCAACTGGATTGAATTACCCAGATCCGGCAAAAATTTCAATTGGATTGTAAGCGGTGGTTTATTCCTTTTGTAATCCGAGCGAGGACATATAAACACTTTATCGGATTGAAAATCGAAACTGGAAAGTACCGAGTACATGTGCAGGGATGTAAAAATAGCGTAATGAGGTATGACGCATGGAACAAGCTTTTCTTTCTGGTGAATAAATTGTAATAAATTATTGTTTAATCATCACAAGTGGAGCAGCGCAACATTCCACCAGTCCTTGTTTAAGACACTCATCTTCCTGGGTGCAGGAAGTGGCACTTTTACTGTTTTATAAAATAAGCAGTACTGCACCTCAGTTCATGTGCTGGTCGTCACTTAATCAGAACCCAGAGTAGGTAAATATCACATGTGACAACAGCTGGAAACTCTGTATATTCATGCAGTTTGCGCATGTCAACAGATTAAATCCGATCAGAAGCTTTTAACATATAAATTAATGCACATATCAACCCATTCACTTATTCAGTGTCATGTAAACACTACCTTCGGATGAATTCCGATGGAAGCAAAAAGTGTCCATGTAAACATATCTAGATTAAAGTGATCATTACATTTTGAATATGGATATTTTTCTTACCAAAACGCATCGATTCACTACAGAAAACCTTTGTTCAGCCCCAGTGGAGTCATGTGAGCCACTTTGTTTTAATGGATGTGCTCTTTATTAAACTTCTCATGGACCGATGGAGTGCAACACCCGCTGAGTTGCATCAAACAGCTTGAAAGATCAAAGACAAATTTAAAAATAACTCTAACTGGATTCATATGAAAGAAGAAAGTCATATACACCTAGGCTTACTTCAAGTTAAGTAATTTATGAGCCAATTTTCATTTTGGGGTAAACTAACCCTTTAAAGGCCCCCTGTGGTCTTTAAAGAGATCAGTCTCTGGTTCAAACATATAACTGAATTAGTCTAACATTGATTCTTGCCATTGTGTATCGTTTATTACCTAAGTTAACTGAGTGCAAGTGGAGCATGTCCGAGCTGATGCGATTAAATGGAGGCATGGACTAATATGCATATTCATTTTCCTATACTAAAAGACTGAGGGAAAGGTGTAGAGTTATATTCAAGCCATTTAAATGCATGAAGAAAGGGATAAAGTAAAAAAAAAAATATTTTTTTAAGTAAAAAATAAGGGATAAAATTTGTAAGTCATTGCATCATTACCTCATCTGCAAGTTGCTTTGGATAAAGTGACTGTTAAATTATTAAAATTCAATATAGTGACTAATTGCCTTAATCTTAGTCAGGAAAAAGACGGCAAACTACACCAGCTTAAGGCCACATACTGTATAATTATAAAGAGAGAAGCAATATCAACTGACTTTAACCCTCTGGAGTCGATTAACGCGTATACGCGTTATGAGTCATTTTCTCCTGATAACCCCGAAAAGAACTTTAATTACACTTTCAGTTTTAGTCGTACACATAAGAGCAATACATCAATCGAATCTGTAAAGGGTCTACTTTTCTTGTATGCAGACATAATAACAACAAAACTTTGTTCATTTATAAAATAAAGATAACAAACAAGGTGTGCTGTCTGCAGCCGCGGTCTGTGCTGATCTTTATTTACAAACACGTCATTAAAATGAACTGTAACTCAGCAAATACTCAAAGAAGAGACATGAGAGAGATATCTATAGAAAGCTTGACATGTCTACCTTTAAACTAAACAAGTGCTGCCGAAAACAAATATTCTGTGATAAAGTAATCCATATGAAAACAATGCAATGTCCGTTTTTCACGTCTCCCTTCATTATCTTCTAATGTGACCACGCCCCCGCGCTGAACGCTCTATTCAGATTCTAATGTTTCACTGAAGCGTGCGGCTTGTATACGCCACACAACAGAAGACAATGCAGCCAGACTGTTCTTCAAGGTTTTTTATTTTACTGTTTGCTTCGTGATGAGAGGAATAAGAAATAATTCACCCCAAAAAGATGTGATGAGGATTACCTGTGAATTTGAGATTTGGATTTCCTCAGAAAAAAAAGAATGAAGCACTTTATTCAGCAGAGATCATAAACATGAGTAAGTTACTTTTTATTTATTTATATACTTGTACTAGTTTTCACATAACGTGTAACATTTTACTAGTTAGACTTTTTCCAAACTATAATTCCTGACTAAATGTATAATCAAGTGAAACATTATTAAGTTTCAATAACAATATACACTACTACTGCAGGTTAGGGATGTATATTGTCATTCCTTACCTACTTATTTGTATTTTTTTTTATTGTGTTTTTTGTTCTGTCGCTGTCATTCTGTTGCACTGCAGAGCTTCTGTCACGAAAAAAAATTCCTCGAATGTGTAAACATACCTGGCAATAAAGTAGCCTGACTACGTCAGACTTCCTACTTCCGCTCAATTTCATTTAGCTTCTGTACTCAGTCTGATACAGCGTCAGAGCTTTCTGTTTGCCACCGGTCTGGAAACAGCCGGGCCAATCAACGAACAGAGGGCGGGCTGAGAGCCGTGACGTAGATGCTAAGCGCCGAGTTTTACATTGTAGGTTAGAGAAATCGAAAACCGAAACGACCGTGGAAATGGGAAACGAGACACGGGATGCAATTTGCTCTGTTATGGAGAACATTCAACTCTTTTTCAAAATGCAAAAGTCGTTTACAGCAATGTTCTCTCCGGTATTTCGCTCGCATCATCATGTGTTAACAACAGGTTTACAGTGGAAGTTCAATCATAGATTTGAGTTCGATGCATGATGTCTGTGCTTCGATGCGGCTGTACAGTCGCATAACATACGTCATAACTAAACGTATCTGATTGGCTACGGGAAACCAAAGATTTTAAACTTCAGACAAGCGCCCCCTAGCGAGAGAGAAAACACTTCTCTATTATGCCATTCCAGACTCTGTCTATGAAGCAAAGTGAAGTAGCAGAGTCTGGTATTACCAGGCTAGCAATAAAGCTCATTCTGATTCTGATTCTGATACTATACCATTCAAAAGCTTGATGTAAATAATATAAATGTAACAAATAAATGTATATGTAACAAATGTAACAAACAATGCTGTTTTTTCAATTTATCCCCCCAAAAAACTGAAAAAATATATTCTCAGCTCTTTTCAACATTAATAATAATAATAATAATAATAATAATAATAATAATAATTTTTTACATTTAATTTAATTTAATAATAATCACTTTCTGTTCACGTGCTTCGGATGTGTCGCTCAGAAAACCCTTTTTCAGAAGTTTGCACTGATATGGGTTTAAAAAAGCATGCAAATACACTTTCGGCATGATAAGACATGATAATCTAAACCAAACAGATGTTATCCGAGGCACAAGCTGTAAGGGCTCAGCCCTATTCTGGAAAAGAGGAGCTGAAACTTCACAGACACATTCTGGGGACAACTGAGACTTGTATTACATCTTGTAAACATTTATTTAATATGTGCTTATTTTATTTATTGTACAGTGCTACTTTAATACATTATGATTCCTACAACTGTTTTAGCATTTAAAATTAATTATTGACCAACCAAAACAATTCACGATTTAAAATTAATATTTTAGGTCAAGATCAATGCAAATGGAATTTGCAATAACAAACATGGTGAATCGAAGAAAATGTTGTCATAATGTTGCATTAAAATTTTATAATCCAGCTCTGAAACAATTTTTTTTTTTTTTTTTTGCTGACATCATAAAGGCTGCCTGTTTTTTCAACCACAATACTAAGTGCAAACTCTGGTATGAAATGCCGACCTGACATGATCCAGGATGAAATCATGTCACGCCCTACATTTTTGTCTTCACTGAATATGCTGATTCACTTGGAAATAAACATACATTTAAAATTTGTCACATTATAGAAGTTAACTGGGTTTTGAATGTCATTTCATGCTTTAATGACAATTGCATAACTGTATGCATGCATAACTATGAGGAGAAGGACTTTGGACCAATGGGGTTTAAGTGTGGATGAGGCTACCCAACACAAGTCTGCAAGCTTTTCGTTGCATGGTTAATGCTTTTAAAACATCTGTACTTGTATATATCTTACTCACAGAGGTGAAGACTTCAGTGGTCTGCTGGATGGTGGCGATCTTGGTCCACTTCCACTTCTGGAAGAGCTGCACTCGGGTGGGGTTGTGCAATGTGGCTGAGGGGTGTGTGCGGAAGAAGGTGGGGAAACGCTGACGGTTGGACAGTGCTGGTGAACTGGATCCGTAGGACAACTGCAAGCAAGTATCAATGGTTCATGAGAAATGAGCACTAGAAATACATTCACACATTTCCACTGTACAGACACCGAGACCTTCGAAGGAAAATTAGAAACAAGCTAGTGAAGAAAAATGTGCGATAAAACCACCTGCAGGAAAACCAGTACCCAAGGCACTAAATTATCTCCTGTTAGGTTAATCACAGTTCACTCAGAACAGCTTTACTTAACATTGGGGGATGTAGTGTGTAAGAAAAGCATGCAAAGCTGTGATAAAAAGTTTAAATCCAAAACACAGGTGTAAAATGAATGAAAAAAGAGGTTGACATTTCAACATTTCCTGTTTTATGTTAATCAGGCAGTCAAATCAGATGACAGCAGAGGGGTTATAAATATTTTTCCAATAACTCACTGTCATTCACAGATGCAGTGAGACGTCGTTGAGTGACAGGTCTGCTGAGGGGGTGGAAAAAGGGAGGGTTTCGAGGCCAGCAGGGGGATATATAGGTCAAAACTCATATGTGAAGAGAAAAAGCTCTCAACAGATATAAAAATAGAACAGGGCATGAAAAATAAAGAGACTGATTTTCAAAAAATAAAAAATAAAAATAAAAGATGAGGCAGTGAGAGTGCACAAGCCATAAGCTAAATAAAATGACAAATGTCTGGAAGCCATTTCACTGATTTCGGGAATTTGAACGAAAGTGTTCTGAAATGAGAATGCATTTAGCTCATTTTCACTGTGGCATAACCTTTTCAGGGATTAGACCTGTTGGAGAGTTCAGTTTGTGATGTACAGAATCATACAGAAGTCAGAAAAACTTAATGCTGGTGTCTACAGGTATGTTCACCTCTTTAATGTTTTTATTTGTTTTATGTATGTCAATGATCATGTTAATATAGTGTGATTAATTCTGAACACATCATATGTTTTATTTAATTCTGAGTACATATAATTCATACACATCCTGTCTGATCATCCTCTTTATCTCAGAAGGACTGACAAACTCAAGCTGTGGACTGTAATTCAGTGATTGTCTTACAGTATGTTCAATAATATGAGACAAAAAAAAACAAATAATATATTAACTTTTCACAATAATGCATTCTTTCAACAACAACAAAAAAAAACTTTTGGCATGGTAGTGTACTGTATATGTTTTTAGGTATAATTTTATAAATGTATGCATGCATTCACAGAATCTCCAAGACTTCAAATAATGAAACACGTATTCTAAGTTAAAAGAAACTTTGAAAGTTATATTTCCCAAAACAATCGAAAGTGAGAAGCTATAATTAATTTCATAACTCTTGTGTATTTTCTCTACATCCTTGCAACAAACAATCCCTGTTGAAATCTATGCATTCACATCCTTTTAATCTCATCTTTTAGTATTAAACCTATAACTTTTTGGATCCCTGATATCTAACCGCTAGGCTGAATCACCTCATTTCTACAGTATTGCTTTCACTTCCCCGTCTGAAATTTTAAATGCAAATAAAAAATTTTCATCACTTTAATAAACCTTGAGTTTTTCCCCAACATCCTTGCATTGACATCTCATCAGTGAACATTCAAAGCGAATGAGATCTGATGAAGAGAAAGCCCACCACTATGAGGTTCCACATGCGCGCGGCTTCGGCCACCAGTGTGGACACAGAGCTGCAGCCTGGCATCAGGACGATCTTTATGGGCTCCGTGTACAGCAGGTCATACAGCAGCTTCGTGGCCTCACCAGGATCACACTGAAAGCAGAGAGAAAAACCCTTTTAAATGCATAATCTATATTCAGATTTGAAGCACAGCTGTCACTATTCATGAGGCATTTTGCCACTCCATGCTCAAAACTGCACACCTCGATAAAAATAAATAAATAAATAAATAAAAATAATTCACACTGTATTCTTCTCTGCTACAGTATATAGGAAAATGACTTCATTTCATACTGAATCACTTAAGTAGAGATATATCTGCATGGGAAAGCATAACAGCAAACATGGAAAAATCAATAAATACTGTACATAATGTACAGGAAACCTAATTGTAACCTGATTGTCCTTGTATTATATATGTTGTATGGTATTATTGGGCCCCCTCCTAAAAGCTTTTAATAGCTTCTTTGGGGTCTCCCCTTTTTTCACACATTAACCTTTCTATAACTATTGTAATTTTGTCTTTAAAATGATGACGTGTGTGAAAGAAATAAAGCAATCAATCAAAAAACAGCCCAAGCCTTCCAAGGACACATGCATTTGTTCATACACAGACCAACAAACAATGTTTGTTTGCTAAACGTGGATTCTCATCAGTCTTTAACCTGACGCTGACAATCAGCATCTTTTTTCCCCCAATTTGTCTTAAAATTACTGTCAATGAAAAATCAGTATCTCATTTAAATGATGATAGTAGATTAAAGCCACAATTGATCATGTGTTGAGAGCAAACTTGCACAGTTGCAGCCAGTGGCCTTGAGAACAGCCAGAATTTCTAAAGCTGGGCTTTTGTTGTTTTGGGAACAAAGAACAGCTTAAACAGGAGCAAAAGCTATAAAGAATAAAAACAAACATGACTTTAACATGATTCAAGGCTTGATTGGTGCAATCTCTGAGCAGACTCTCTCCAGACTCCCTGGGGGTCGTCGGCAGAATCATATCCCCAGCACGGAGACTTTGTTTGGGCTCTGACTTTCCAACCCTGAGGGAAGCCATGCGTGAGCCTTACACTTTAAAAAGCACCTGGGTTCCACAAAATCAAAACAACTGCAAAAACTGAATTCTATTTTTTTCTTAAAAACAGAATAAAGATTATCCTGAAGATAGGAGGAACTTATTTAACAATATATTTGACTGATCATAAAAGGTTCTAAGAAACTACACAGAAAACAAGCCACATTTATGTAATTAAAATACAAATTTCTACTACAAAACTATTTTGTGATCTTTAAATTATACAGTAAAGACTTTTATAATGTTACAAAATATATTTCAAATAAATGCTGTCCTTGTATCAGTTCCTGCAAAAATATTAAGCAGCACAACAGTTTTCTACATTGATAATATTCAGAAATGTTTCTTGAACAGCAAATAAGCATATTAAAATGATTTCTGAAGGATCGTGTGACACTGAAGAAGACTGGAGTACAGTATGTCCACCCTATTTCATACTAGTTTTACTTTCTTTAACAAAAACCATGACATATGATAAAAAAATATTAATTAACAACCTTTTTCCATGAATAAGAAAAGATGACACTGACATCATTAA
Organism: Carassius gibelio; assembly: GCF_023724105.1. Lineage (NCBI taxonomy): Eukaryota > Metazoa > Chordata > Actinopteri > Cypriniformes > Cyprinidae > Carassius > Carassius gibelio. The sequence continues at coordinate 10,092,269 of NC_068389.1, forward strand.
ACACTATCTGTAACTATCTCAACATGCAATATCATTGAAGAACAAAGTCAAAGCAAAATATAGATTCAAAATTAAAAACTCCCTATATATAAAATCTCTTTATATTTTCTTCAACATAAAAGAGAAGAAATAATTTAGACCTCTAGGTTTTCATGCTTGAGGTTGCAAGATGTCAAGAATTTAAATCCCCCCATCACAGCTTTTCTCCAAAAAGGACACATTTTCTGCCTAGCGTTTACTTTCAATCTAGCAACCATACGCATGGTCTCTCTGTGGAAAAAGTTATGAATTATGATGAACTAAAATCAATGACAAAATGTTGGAGTTCAGTGATCTCCATTGTGATATTCTGCACAACTATGGTGCCAAGAAATATTAACTTTTTGTTGTTGTTATTTTAATAGGAAAACAAGAATATCATTTGGAATTATTGCAATTAATATTAGGATTTTCAGTGTTTTGTTTTTTGAGAGAAGCTTCTGAGATTTACTAGTTTTCATAATGTAGAGATTGTGTTAATATTACATTATATGATAATATAATAAATCAGGAAACTAGATGAGGTAAAAAAGTGCAGTATTTATGATGAAATTTCTCAAATGACAACAATCATGATCAGTAATCACAATTATAATTTTGAGCAAAATAATCATGGTTAGCAGTTTAACCATTATGCAGCATGACTAAAATTAAACATATTCATTGACTAAAACTAAAATTTCCAGACTTTGGGACTTGGGTCTAAACAAAAACAAAATATGATAAAAACTAAAAAGGGCATTTGAGACAGGCCCAGACTAAATTACAAAACAACTGACAAAATGAACTTTATGGACCCTTTTTACAGATGAGGTGTTTTTCTTCTTTTTTTTACCTATAAGAGTAAATGGGAATTTTAAAAATATATTTGTTGTAGTTTCTCTTCACTGCTCTACAGGTCCAGTCCATACTAATAAGCATGCCCCCCTCGTACCCTCCCCACACAGAGCCAAGGACAGCCCAGAACTACACTGAGCACAGGTTTAAGGAACATCTGGGTCTGAATATCTAAAACCCAACTCAGATGAAATGTTCCTGCTCGCCTTAAACCTCCTGATGACACAGCGCTTTCCTGCTCTCTAAATGTAGCTGTCCGTGGTGCTGAATCCTAATCAGACGCGGCTCTCTGCGTGAGAGTGTTTCTGTGTGCATGTATTCATTCGGATCCACAGGGGTTCTGAGTACATCCACCGACTGCTGGGGATCAGAAAAGATGCTCTCAATATGTCCGAGTGCAGACGGAAGAACGGGACTTCATACATCTATAGTCTCACACCAGCCAGCTAATTTCTCCCATTTATCCATCTGACTCTGTTTATGCAATAATCATAAATAACCATGCTTCTTTCTCTCTTTTGTCAAAGCAATCTGTGGCCTTATGTGTTTGTTTGAACAGCAGTGGTCTTGGAAACTGTTGTCATGCCAACCTCCACCCCCAGTCTCTCCTCCTTCTCCTGTATCTTTGAAGCGGGGTTCCAATGCAGACCTGTTCCGACCAATCACGGCGAAGCTCTTAGCAACACCGAACAGTCACAGGGAATTAACTGTTTGCGCTCTGCATGTATCTGTATGTCTTTTCTGTCTAAAACTCTGGCTTGCAATCTGCATATGTGTGTGTGTATGTTTGTGTGTGTGAGTGAGAGAGAGAGAGAGAGGCAGTTGGCATCTCTTGTGCGGGGGAGGAGGGACGCAGGTGGGAAAGATGGAGATAAGTAGAGAGAGAGTGAAGCCAATGGAAAGATATGAACAGGGAAAGCGGAAGGTATATTGGGCCACTATGCATAGATATTTTCCAGCAAACCTCAGGTGACAGCATAACTAATATGATGCTGTCAAAACATTCCTCTGTGCAGTTTTAATGAAGTCACACTGAATCAAGTACAAATTCCCATTTAAAGAACATTATGTTCATTAGCTTCCACCAAACCCCTATTAGCATACTACAGCTGACCTAATATGCTGTCGTAAAATGTAAATTTGCTCAGAAATCTCCTGTGAACACAAATCTTCAGCAAGCCACTGATAATGACTCTCCACACTGTCTGAATAAATAACATCAACAGCAAGTAAACACTCTTATGGAGTGACTAGTTCGGTGCACACTCAATTGCATGCTATCAAACAGTTTACATAATGGAAAGTAATTAAAGAGGCTCACATGCAGTGCTCACTTACCATACTGTCGTAGTAGATTAATTCAAGCTCATACTCCGGAAGAATATCCGCTCTCTTGTTCACCAGATCCAGGGCCATTTGGGCAGCAGGGAGACAAGCCTGGCCACCCGGCCATCCTCCGCTCATCGGGAACAGGGCTCCAATGTAGAGCTTCTTCTTGCCTAGAACCGGGCAGGACCAGGAGAACAGTAAAGTAAGGGTGGCCAAAACAAAGTAGGAAGTTGATACCAAGTGCCGTCCTCTGCTGTGATGCCAGGATAGTTTGGCCATAGTGGGCATGAGTGTGTGCCAACACAGTTTATGTTCTTGATGTTGTTTTACATTAAAGTTTTACTTATATATATATTGTATATATATTGGATAGTGTAAAGTTTAGTCTCCTTCAATACTGAAATTATTCATTCAAAATCTCACGCGAATGCTTACCCCGAACTCCTATATATATTTAATATACTTTTAGATGCACTAAAATCCACTTTTACATTTTCAGCTTGGATGCGTTTAAGACAAAAATCTAAACACAACATCGATGACGATTCAAAGGCATGTGGTTTAGATTTTTCTAAGTGACCTGACAAAACTATAAACTATATAAAAAACTATAAGCGTCGCGTTAACAGGTTCCGCGTACTGAACTATTGCGCACGCACAGCTCGTGAACGCTTAAAATGTACTAAGTTTCAAAGGTTCACCAAAGTTTTAAATAGCCGACATTAAGCTCGTGAACGCAACTGACGTTAAAAGTTAACGTGACGTTACAAAGAGTCTAAAGAAGCGGTTTAAAATGTAACAAGAGAGTACATCTACCCGAAATAACGTTAACGAGCGGGAGCGCTAAAAACAAAAACAATCTGTCGTTTCGTGCTGTAATCTATACTCACGCTTCTCCCGAACCCGGAACGAATCGAGCACAGAAATGAACGTTACGTGTTTGTTTATGGAAAGCGTCGCGTTATCCACGATCCACTGGAATCTTCTGCGCGCGTCTTTAATGAATTCGGAGTGAAACCCGATTAGCGCGATATATCTTTGTGGCTGAACGGTATAAAATCCAGTCAGGAAACAAAAGAAACGATAAACGAAGTCACGGCAGTGAGTGAGTGTGTTGTGTTCGTTGGATGCAGCAGGAGACTGAGTGAGACTGAGAGAGAGAGAGAGAGAGAGAGAGAGAGAGAGAGAGAGAGAGAGAGAGATGTGCTGGTTTATAGAGAGGCAGCGCGCGCGCGAGAGAGAGAATGTGTATGTATGTGCGTGTGAGAGAGAGAAAGTGTGAGAGAAAGAGAGCTGGAAACGAGTGTGTGTGTGTGAGAGAGAGAGTCGTAGATGTGTGGGTCTCATTTTCCTTCTCCGTTTCACAGAGCACTTTGAATTTACAACCTCTTAACACAACCACTCTGGTTTATTACCCACCCTTCTCCCCACCTCCTTTCCCGCCAACTACACCCAAACCATCAGATCCACATTTTTCTTTCTCTCACTGTCTATTGCTCGGAACCTAATTACAGACGTATTTTCATTCAATAACGTCTTCCTTCCCGCAATTGCATCCTTACATTCTCAGTCGCAGTTTAGTCTGATTTCATGTCACTCACATTTTGTTGTTGTTTTCCAATCAATATAAGGATTGGATGTATCCTGAACCATTCTAGACAAAAACCTGCTATACCCTACATTATGAATCACACGCTTCATTTCTCTCTCCCACACACCCTCATCTCCACTGCACCATCTATTTCCAAACTCCCAGCCACCGCTCACACTAATCCTGCACCTTGCAGCAGATACATCGTGGTAAACAGGATCCATAGAGGACTGGCTACATGTGCCCGACTGTAGTCTTCAATAATGTATCTCCAAACTGATGGTCTGACACCGATCCTTCGCTTCCTCTCTCTTCCTCACCTTCCCCCGAACCCAATGTTTTTCCACCGAGCTGAGTGCCATTTTTCTACACATCCATTGGTTTTGGTAACACATTCGCCCTCTCACTAATCCTGAGAGATGATGAGAATTGCTGCAGCAATCTATCTGTTTTCTCCTGCTCCGTTTATTCCCACGGCTGATCTTGCAACTTCTCTTCTCAAAAACACGGATAGATCACATTGATACTCAAAGTTAGGAGTGACATGTGACATGATCAAGCAGACTTTGAAATGAATAACGAAATTCCAGGCAGAAACATGAGATATCGCTTTCTCTAGATGTCTTGGGGATATTCAGATTGTTCCACTGATATATTTTCACTCACATTCTAGCACAAAGCTGATTAGTGAATATAGAATCTACATATTTTAAAACAATGAGTCAATGTTTTGTTTGTTAGGGAAGCACTTTAGGCTCAACTGGAGATGGAATAGCAGCAGAGGTTTCAGGCCACCTTTCTGTTTCTCTCTCTCTCACAAACTGTTCCGATTTTCACATTCTCTCCAATATTAAAACCCACAGGCACTGGTTATATATCAGAGAACTGGTATTAGCTTAGCAGCTGCTGCAAGTGCCCTGGGGTTGTGCCACAGATGAAATACACCCCTGTATGTGTGGCGCATGCAGAGTGGCGATTAGCCTCCAGGGTGGCACTAGCCCTCAATTCTAGACTCGTTTACCCAAAAGCCTATCAATTCTAAAAGAAACTTCATGAAATTAGGTAAGAATATGCAACATACGATTGTAAACATGCACACCAACTTTTATGGTGATTGGCCAATAGGTGGCACTATAACAGTTATGAAGGTATATATTATATATTTCTATGGTAAATTATTTGACATTGCTAAAATGATGTTTTTCAGCTCTGGAAATTGGAAGAATTTTAGCACTTTTATTGAGATCTAAGGCAAAAGGTCTCATCCTGAATGGTCAAATAAAAAATAAAAAAATGCACAAAAGTCATCATAACACCTTGTCACTTGCTCCAGTGTTTTATGTCATTGGAATCCTTTTGATCACACAAAAACACATACTGTACCTCTGATTTAATTTCCATCATTAAAATAATTCCAGCATATTGAATTTTTTGCAAAACACTATTTTTATGAAATAGTCCTAGGTTTCTCACCTGATCACAAACAAACCAGTGCATCAGAAATCTCTACACATGGAATATAAATAATAAAAAAAATATTTTGATTCATTGCTGCAATGGTACAACGAAACCAGTTTATTTAATCCATGTCAACCAATAGGATACAATGCCCATCACAGCATCCATATATAAGTTCCTTCAGTATTATCAACAGCTTTGTGATGGCTCAATAGCTAATTACCCTCCTCCATCCCCAGCTCCTCCTTTCGTCCAGTCAGGATTCAGCCTACTGATTCCCCTTTGAATCAACTTAATTTCTAAAATGTTTACGGCAAATTATTGAACATTTATGATATCTGCAATGCATTTACGTTGGTTCTGCTATGTTTACCCTAGGGGCTTATTGCTGCTCTCCCTTCTCTTATCCATGTTAGGCAGCAAGGAAATCCAGGGATTTCTTGCCCAGAACAGAACTATACCAAATCCAAACTGTATGTCAATTATCAATCATTTTTGACAATAGTGGTTCTGAGAGAAATTACAAAAGGTTGTGGTAATTTTTCTTAATTTTGAACTATGATGTTTTAATGTCGGTACAGCAAAATCACTGACTCAGTTCTGGATTTTTGAATTATAATTAAGGTTTTGGTGAAATTGTTCACGGCGTTCCAAACAATTAGGTACATTATAAACCAGTGTAATATAATTCCTGAATGAATTAATCTTACCAGCCAGTTATTAATCAAAAACATGCAGCACGATCAGTGTATTCCTATGATTATAATGAACCAGTTCTTTTTAGTGAATCATAACAATGTTCCAGACCATTAAAACATTTGTTCGTCTTCAAAGACAAATTAAACACAATAGATTTCTGTTCACAAATATATTGTAAAATTTATCAATATGAAATGTGCACTTCAATTCAGGTTTTCTCTTCTAAGTCTTTTAAAATAAAACCAGTTTTAAATAGTGAAGTGAAGTGACATTCAGCCAAGTATGGTGACCTATACTCAGAATTCGTGCTCTGCATTTAATCCGTCCAAAGTGAACACACACACTGTGAACACACACCCGGGAGCAGTGGGCAGCTATTTATGCTGCGGTGCCCGGGGAACAGTTGGGGGTTCAGTGTCTTGCACAAGGGCACCTCAGTCATGGTATTGCCGGCCTGAGACTCAAACCCACAACCTTAGGGTTAGGAGTAAAACTTTAACCATTAGGCCACGACGTCCCCCAACGTTGGATTCAATAGAAATACATTAAAGGGGAAATCAGATTCCCATTTTCCACAAGTTGGTATGATTCTTTAGGCTCTCCATGAAATGTCTGCAACATATTTTGGTTAAAATTGTCAATGGTCATTTAAAACGATACCCTTTTTACTAAAAACAGCTCTGTTCACAGTGACCTATTTCGGTGCATGTCTCTTTAAATGATAATGCACTATTGTTCACCCCAAACCTCTCTTCAATATATATATATATATATATAATTTTTTTTTTGGTGCATTACCATGAAAAACAAATCCACTGCACCCTTTTATGCTCACTTTTACATCCAACCTCAAAACACCTGTATTGATTGCAAGACACTGTTGTCGCTACAGCTGCTTGAGCGTGGAGAAAATAGTGGACATTGTACAACTGGCTTAACTGAGATTCAACTGATACGATCTTGTCTGACGTGACCTGCCAGAACAGAACTACGCTTGATTTCTGTCAGGACCGCTGTTGTCAACGATGATTGACAATTAGTATACAGTTTGGATTAGGAGTATGGTTCTGTTCTGGGCAAGAACTCCCTGTGCATCCATACAGCCTAGCATGGATAAGAGCAGGGAAAGCAGCGATAACACCCCAAAACAAAACCATATGCTGATATCCCCCAACACAAACTGACAGCGGAAATCTCAATGCCTTAAGCAACAAGTATTTTGCGCCATTAAAGGGCACTGGAGAAAATCAATAGGAAAAAAAAGATGCCTTTGTTCTGCTTATTTGAAGGCACAAGTGTTCAAACATTTAAGCAGCTGTCCCACATACATTACTTACGGTAGAACCGTGATGACAAATACAGTGGCACCGGCAATATTTTGCAGCCTTAGTATCGTGATACTACCATAGTACCGGTAAACAGTGCAACTTTAGAAAGCACCATACTGGTATTCTATCTTTTTCAAAATCTGAGAGATAAATATTCCCTTTTACTGTCCTTCTATTGCTATGTCTTTCTGTGCATTTGCAAATAAGAGGACTGAGTAGAATGTCCCGGGCTGCTTAGAGTAGGATCACGACACAGCAGACTGGATATCACCAGAATTAGTATGGATATCTTCACATGCTTTTTGAGAAGAATGTCAAGGTTGAAAGCAACTGGGGGAATATGAGGCAAGACTGCCTCTCCAGAGAAATCTTGCCGCTGTCATGCAGAGCCCCGCAAAGCTGTAGCACGTGGAGGTCAGCAGCTCTACCCCACAATCCCTCTGCATACACAAAGAGCTGGCAGCAGGCTGCCAACGTCCCTGTGGGCCACGTTTCACTGTCTTTGCCAGTAATTCAGACACCTGATGCACCACATTGCTGCCTTAATGGGACCAAGTAAGTCACTTTCTTCAGATCTAAAGGCATGGATCATTTTAAGATACAGCCATATCCACACTGTCTACTGGTTAGTGGCCAGTCAAATGGGATTGGTGTTAAGATAACTGCACAATTCGACATCTAATCCTAGTTTAAATGGCGCTGCAGCCAGATATCCTGTGTTTGATGGGCTCACACTCACAGTTGGAGGAATGATCTAAATCTCTGTCATTGTGTTCCTGTTCTCTGAACCTTAAAAACACAGATGGGAATTGCAATGAATTAAATGTTTCTGGTTCCGCTTCTGGTTCCTAAATGGTTCCATTAATGACTCTTTAGTTTAGTTCTTTAAATGAATAATAATTTGGGGGGAGAAGTGATGTCTTCTTAAAGGCAAAGAATAAATGCAATCCAATAACTTGTCTGCTATATATTGAACAACAATACTAAACAAACAGATTCTCTAAACCAACTGACTTGATTAGATTGATTAGTTCGAGTGCCATTTGTTTGAGACTACACTGTTTGTGCTGAATGGTTTTGATTCACCAAAAATAACATAAGAGTCATTCATTCAGGAATCAGACTACACTGATTTTGGTGCATGTTTCTGATTTACTTGAAATAACTGGCTCATAAAAGTTATTGATTCATGAACTTAACTAAGTTGTATGTTTTTAATTCACTAAAAAGAACTGACTACAATTAGACAACACCGGTTGTTCTGTATGCTTATGAATCAATAAAAAGAGGTGGCTCACTTGTTCAGGAATCAGACTACATTGACTCTCATGAGCCAGTTCATTTTAGTGAGTGTAAAACCCAAAGCAAAGGGGGGACTTATTGGTGTCATTCATTCAATAGTTGGACAACATAGATTTTACTGTATGGGTTTGATTTAGGCTACTAAAAACAACCAGGTCATGAGAGTCATTTAAATAACAAAAACGACAACTTTATTCAGCATTGTCTTCTCTTCCAGGTCTGTTGTGAGCGCTTTCACTGCAGTTTAGTGATATCTGGTTCACGAACGAATCATTCGATGTAACCAGATCTTTTTGAACCAGTTCACCAAATCGAACTGAATCGTTTGAAATGGTTCGCATCTCCAATGCGTATTAATCCACAAATGACTTAAGCTGTTAACTTGTTAATGTGTCTGACACTCCCTCTGAGTTCAAACAAACCAATATCCCGGAGTAATTCATTTACTCAAACAGTACACTGACTGAACTGCTGTGAAGAGAGAACTGAAGATGAACACCGAGCCGAGCCAGAAAACGAACAAAAGATTGACTCGTTCAACAAATTCTAACCGACCCTCTGATGTCACATGGACTACTTTGATGATGTTTTCCTACCTTTCTGGAAATGGACAGTATACCGTACACACAGTTTCAATGGAGGGACTGAGAGCTCTCGGACTAAATCTAAAATATCTTAAACTGTGTTGTGAAGATGGACGGTAATGAGTTATTAATGACAGAATCTCCCTTTTTGGGTGAACTAACCCTTTAAGGAAGAACCTGGTTTGCATTTGTGCAATATTTCTCCTACTGGGCCAAGTTGGGGATTGTGCTCATAATGGGATACAGCTAACAAAACACACATGCATTACAGAATACATTTGTACAGGAGTTTTTGTTATTATCTGGCCCACAAAACACCTCAAATCAACTGTCAGTGTATATCTGGTCATTAAATTGTGGGGGAATGTCAGAATATACTGAGAGGTTGCCGGTGCACAAGCTGATAAATGAGCTCTGCTGTAACCAACCATCAAGACAGATTGTGTCGAAGAAAATGACATCCCATTGACATCATATTCATAAGAAAGACTTTCATTTTTACGAAGAAAGACATCCTCTGCAATTACAATCGATTCTTTGACCTTCACAGAGAAGCGGATATATGTGAAGTGACAGGTGGTTGCTGGCTAATGATCATGGTCGCGTAAGTCGCCATGCCATGCCACGGCTGCAAGGTCACAGCGGGACACTGTGATTGGCTGTTCTGGTTGCCAGGTCACAGCTGGGCAGCTTGATTGGTTCTTGAGTTTGCCAGGTCACCAAACACATGAAAGCAGGCAGGCGGTTGTAAGGCGCCAGTGATATGCATTACATTGTGAAGTGCACAAGTGAAGAACAAAAGTATCTGTTGTTAATTTTCACAAGGCATAATTAAATTATAATAAAGGTTGACTCAATATGCAGAGGAGAATCAAAACCAGACATCTGACTTTGAGTAAATAAATACCCAATCCCCTACAGATGGTTTGTGCTGCGATCTCAACATCCAGCAATAGCCTTCCCTCTCATCCCCCTAGTGATCCTTTTATTTGCCCACCACGGAGTGCGTTCTCCAAACAGATTTGTTAGATTTGACACCAAATGTAATTTGCTGCTAAATGCCAGGGTTCAGGATCGCATCATCGCCTGTTCCCCAGGCCTCCCAGAAGTAAATGAATTGTAGAATATCAGGAGACAGATCACTCAGCCGTCATGATGACTGAGGAGCCAAGGAACGTTCAAACATGGACGGAAATGCACTGCTCGCCACGTTCTTCCACGACATAGAATTTTTAATCCATGTCTGTTTGTGACGCTTTGATAACAAAGCAATGTCAGAATCTCTCCATGCCGGGATTGTATCACAGTGAGCGAGCCTCAACCGCATCTACTGGCTGCTCTGTTGAATTGGAGTGTGAAATATGACCAGGCACTGCTTAATAACACACCTGTTGTTTTGAATGTCTGTCCCTCTAAATCCTCCACTAGCCCACTGATGGTTAACACTCCTGGCTAAAATGCGCCAAAAAGCGGTGTGCTCTAAAGCATGTGGTTCTCGTAAATGACTGTTAAACTCAGTCTGTTAATTTCATTCAAACACATGCAGGTCCCATATCAGAGTGTAAGTTCCATTGTTTGCATCTGGTACTCTCTACACAGTGGACAGCAGGTAACAGCAATTTTCGACAACGTCTTTTAAGTCTTGCTGAGAAAATATTCCAGTGCTCCACTCTTCGCCATCACCTTTGATGCACTGCATGCTGTGGTTGCATTCTTTTTCTACACTTACTCTGTAATGAGAAGAATGACCACAAAACTCCTTGACATGAATGCGTGCTAGATTAAACTATGTGGTTTACAGAATTTGGTTGATCTCCAAACTGTCTCCTGTAACTGCCTGCTCCACCTCCTCTTTCTGGTTTGGATTACACTACAAGGCCTAATGCACAATGTCTGTTTATATTCCATTTTGATTATTAACTAATAAGTAATACCACGTAAAATTGACGAAAACCCCTCTAAAATGAACTATAAATAATTATAATTCACTAATCTCTGTAAATGCCAAAATGACCTTTATGAATAGAGCTAAGAATTAAAATAAGAATTCAAACACGGTTACGTGTAAGTCAGTGCAACCAGATGTAAGATGTACCCAAGCATTCAAACTATTTTTTTTTTAAGAATTACTAAATTCAATACATTTATAATGTTACAAAATATTTCTTTTTCAGATAAATGTAGTTTATATCAAAATATTAATCAGCACAACTGTTTTCTACATTGATAATAATAGGAAATGATTCTTGAGCAAATCTGCATATTGTAATCATTTCTGAAGGATAATGTGACACTGAAAGTTGAAGTAATGATGCTTAAGGATATATAAAGAAAAATTTAAAAAAATAAATTAAAAACACCGGTGCCTTTGGATTGTAATAATATAAAAAATATGTTATAACTTTTAACTGTTTTTGATTAAATAAATGCAGCTTTGGTGAGCATAAGAGACTTCTTTGACAAATATAACCAACCAACCAACCCCAAACTTTTAAATGGTAGTATATAAGATTTAAAACCACATTTGGAGTGGCCCGATCAGATTCCAAAAATGCTGATCTCACAAGTGTGTTTGTCATTGCTGCAATCTTCAAAGTTTCACCTCCGCTGCCATCATTTATGCCTATACTTTCACCCTACCTTCCCCTTTATCTTCTCCTCCCGCTTCTCATTTGGCTGGATGTAGTAGCGATAATGTGATCTGCCATGCTTCAGTAAAACACCCTCTAATCTCCCTGCCTCATAAGTAGAGTTGGACCCTCTCTGCTATTCCTGGCTCCACCATCCCTCATGTTTATGGTCCATCTCTTATGATGCGTTTGTCATTGGAGAGCTCGTTTCATTGTTCGAGAACCCTTGTGTTTTTGCACCCTCCATGAATAGGCAGAAAGGGAATAAGCGGGATTGATGGCGAGGTATTTTCAGGGTCTCCAAAGGGAAAGCGAGAACCTGAGGGAGGGAAGACATTGATAAACCATGTAACAAGTTAGATTTGATTACATCAGCATCTTCTCCTCCAAGCGACTGCGGTGATGCGTGAAGCGTGCGGCGTGTTATTAAGAGGCTTGTAAAGAAACTCCTCTCATTGGTTCTAATACACACATGCAGCAGGGATAATTGGGAAAGGAAATTCACATAAATGACATTGTAAACCTACTTACGCCACATTCGAAGCATTATTTCTCTTCCAGCCGTGCGATCGGCAAAGTACAGCTCATTATTTTCAAATAGCCTTCAGTGGCAGAGAATACTTGTATTCAAATCAATGGTCACATTATTAAACATACACAAGAGCTTGACAGGGTAATAGAGAAAGTGTGAGTGGGATACGTAGAGAAGGAAGGAGGAAGGAGGGGGGAGAGCCGGCAGCTGAGCTGGTCTCGAGGATTAGGATGCTATGTGGATCATTTCTCTCAAATGCAGGCTACAGGTGAGCCACTTAACCTATGCGATACCGAAGATCAGCTGACATGATGGAGGTCAACAGAGACACTGATAAATCACAAAACAGATGATGCCGGCTTCACCCCACTTTCAGGCCACTGCTGCCTTTCCATCACGCAATCTGGGATCGTCATTGTCGTTCATGCCAATATGTGGAGGTGAGTGGATCTGATTTCAGGATATCTGTGCTACATTTAACCCTGAGTATTTCTGAACCTTGGGTTAGAGCCACTTTTAACCCTGGGTTAACCAACAATTCACACTAATTTGGTGGTTATAATTGCTTTTTTCTTTTTTTTCTTACAAATTCAGCATAACAATTTGAGTGAAAAGGTACTGAAAAAAAGTATACATTAATCAAAGAAAAAAAGAAAATCTTAGTGCAGAATCTTAAATATCTTTTTTCTATTGTTTAATTTTTATTTATTTATTTATTTTAAATTAGTCAAAATCCTAAACAGTTTTTTTATTAAGTGGTTTAAATTAAATTCTAAATTCCTGATTGTCAATGTGGATGTTTAAATATTAGGGGCCAGTATGTTTTTTTGTTTGTTTTAAAACATCTTTAATATATATATATATATATATATATATATATATATATATATATATATATATATATATATATATATATATATATATATATATATATATATATATATATATATTTTATGCTTACCAAGATTGCATTAAGATATCTGTTTTCTTGGTAATATATTTTAAAAATCTATTTTATTCCAGTGATGCAAAGTTGAATTTCAGCAACATTACTTCAGTCTTCAGTGACTCATGATCCTGCAGAAATCATTCTAATATGCTGATTTGCTGATTAAAAAACATTAATTGTGTTTCTTAATATTTTTGGGGGAACCATACATTTTTTTTTCTGTACTCTTTCATGACAGCATTTATTTTATAAGTATTCTATACTATTTTATACTGTACTGTCACTTTCAATCAATTGAATGTGTGTGTGTGTGTGTGTGTGTGTGTGTATGTATGTATATATATATATATATATATATATATATATATATATATATATATATATATATATATATAATATGCAAATCAGGATGTATATGGAATATTAATATATTAATATATTAATACTGATATATTAATCTGAATGAAGTATTTTAGAAGAAAAAAAAAATACCATTTCAGCTTTAATTACCAACTCAGGGCTTGAACAGCGTGCAACATGGAACATGATAACCCAGGGTTAAAAATCCAATATGGTATATGAGATACTGAGTGTGCTGTCAGGGGAAGCAGCTGTGATGAGTGTGGCATCGTGTCGATCGTCACCGGTTGTACAGATGTGTCATTTTCTGGAAGTCAGTGTGGCAGGTGTCTTAACGTATGTGGCAAGTCAGTAGCTGTGGTTGTGTTGTATTTTGGTGATGTGTGCAGTGGCAGGTGCAGGGACTGGGTAACACGGACAAGAAAATAGCAAACAGGAGGTTTTCTGACACACTGCTGTAGGTGTAAGCCATTTCTGCAAAACCAGGTTCGAACATTCTTTGATTGCTTCTCAATAATATATCAACACTTTTAAATAAAATGCGACTTAGAAAATGAGGAGAGCTCAATCTAACCCTTGTTTATTCTCTACGGTCTCATTCTCCTGCCCGACTGCACACGGATTTCATAGACTTCTGTTGAGAATGAGATTAAATCCATGGATACAGAAACCTGTTCCAGGTTTGAGTGGGCAGTGCACTGCGAATGTCATGTAAATGCCATTGGGGAAATCAATCCAAAGGGAGACCTTTTTTCTTGGCTACCCGTGAAATTATCACACACAGAGAGAAACGCAGCACTAAACGGACATTCAACAAACACATACACACGATGAATTAAAACATACTCTGACAAGCACGGTGCTTTCATTCACACTGAAATGCTTTCATGTGATGACCTTTTACATGCTGTGAGCTCCGTCGATAGGTGGAGAAAGAGAAAGAGAGAGAGACAGAGCAGGATCACACCGGCTCTGTGTGAATCCTCTCTTAATTAAAATCCTCTAATGCGGCATCCTGAACGTTGAGAGTGGACCAATCACAGAGCTTCATTTTCAACATCAATATTGAACGGCAGCATCTCCTAAAGTCCTGTCTCCGGAGGGCAGCAGTGTGCTTGTCTAATGACTAAAAGCCATAACAAACACCAAACCTTCATTACACTCATTCTTAGCCACCTATTTCATCAATCAATACATCACATTATCCTGTCTCACCCACTAAAGACTGTTCCTTTTTCATGACCAGACAGTGCATTCAATTCCAGAGCTTTCAATACTTCCTCTGGTCTGATGCTGTACATTGTCATTGTTTAGATCTGAGCGGCTTGTTAGTCTTGCTTGTTAAGGCAAGCATCTCTATAATTATTACTCATACTTAGGGTTAGTGATGTAAACAAGCCCCTATCCTAAGTATTAAACATATACATCAAATTTAGCGACTAGTTGGGGAGTGTCTATAACTTTTCTAAAGAAGAAGACTTAGATTTTTATATCTTTATACATTTTGGTGTTGCTAGGGTGTTCTTGTTGGTTGGAAGGTTGTTCTGATATTCTGGTTGTTATGTGTTTTTAGGATGCTTTAGATGGTACTAGGCTGCTCTGGAGTTGTGTCAGGTTCTAGCCAGTTGCTAGGCATATCTACAGTGTTTTGCCTTGTTGCTAACAGAGCAATTCTCATCAGCATCATTGGCAATTTTGTGTCATGTGACTTTTTAGATGGATTGGCTCATTGTTTGCGACTGAGTGATTTCCATCTGTGGCCGAAGTAGCCTTAAGTAATGACACACAATATGGATTAGCCAGTACAAATGTAATCTGTAACACTTAAAGGTTCGTATGGATCAGTATAGCCACTGCTGTGCTGGCAATCATGACAGGTGGTAGCAGAAAGCATGTGATCACCTGGGAGTGTGTTTCCAGCCAGGTAAAAACTGTGAGAAAACGCCATTTACTGAGTAGATGTAGTGCATAAATCATCTACTCTTCCCATCCCTCCTCCTAAATTGCTTTTTCTCTTCCATCCTATCTCTCTTTTCCAACAACCCCCTAGTTTTGTGCCCCCTCTCCTTCTTTTTTCCCTTTACCCTCCTTTCACTCCCTCTCTCTCTTTCTCCATCTCATTTCCCCTCCTTCATTTTCATCCTCCTCTCTTCTCTCATTTCCTGGCGGCCGGCCCTCCATCACCCTCTCTCTCAGTGTGCAGACATCACTGCCATATTGGGACAGTGACACCTCCATTAATCAATTTAGCAAACACCACGGGCTGATCTGCACACAGTGTCACGCACACGTGCACATGCCAAAACATCCCGGACGAGTATCTACAATTCATACACCTCGATCCAGCACGGTGGAAGTCAAGGTCGTGCAGTCCCGTGGCGAATCTACAGTATATGTGAACTCAAGCAGTCACGTGTTGCATTATGCATCTCTGGTTGATACAATCCTACTTCCTATTGTGTTAATAAATACATTTTTCATATATACAATATGCATATACATAGCATACATGGGCTCTCATCAGTGAGCACTGTATGACAGTCTCATTTACAGGATGCATAGCTCTCTGTGCACTCAATACTGCCATCTTCTGACATTAATTTTTGTATTGTACTAGCAAAATTACCTTGTCTAATGCTGCCCCCTTCAGGTTGGTAAAGAAACTCACTGACTGCGGAATGAAAGGCTGCCCCCTTTTGACAGGAGAGAAGATTTTCATCTTACTCTTTCTTTTGATCAGGGAAATTCACAGTTCTTTACACTAAACAATGCCACTGCCAGGTAGGGATGAACACCATAAAAATTCCTTGGAAAAATAAATGGTAAAAAAAACCAATGGTGCTCGTTTACGATTCAAAATGAGAAGAATTTCTAGCACAAAATAAAATAAAATAAATAATAAAAAGTAAAAAATTATTTGTACAATGCTTACTTTCTATGCAAAGGAACTGAATAGAAATTAATTTAATATAATTTTCAACAATTAACTGAATGTTAATTGCATTTAAATGAAAATATTTTATAATTTTCCAAATGTATATGAAATGCAATTAGCTGAATTTTACAGTGTGTGACTTAATTACACTCTCAGGAAAAAAGTACAGTGACACCTGTGACACATTTGTGGTAAACTAAAATGTACATTGATTTAATTTATATTAAAACTTTAATGACATCTATTTAAATATAGAGTATTTGTAATTAATGTATTGATTAAATTGCAATTAAGTGCAATTAAAATATATTAATGTTAAATGTAACATTGAATAACTCACTACATTTGAAATTATACTTTACATGTGCCTTAGTATGCTAGTCAGCACATCAAAATAAAGGTATTTCTTTAAAGCACAACAAAATGATTATTAAAACAATGTACTTTACATAATAATAATGTACATTATTATTTTGTAACATTATAATTTACACTCAGTTGCACAGTCAGTGCAATTAAAGGTACAATTTGTAAGATATTTGCAGTAAAATATCCCAAAACAACTAGGCTACTGTTATATATTTTGCCCAGCTGATTACTAACAATATCTCTAATGTTTCCAACTACTTGTAAATCATGAGAAAATTCCCATTCTAAACAGAGACATGGGCAGTGCAGTCGCCTGTCAATGACGTTAGTTACCCTTTGTTACCGCCTTTACTGACACTGGCATTAGATGGAGAGAGCTTCGCGACAAACTTCAACAAGAAAGAGATGCCGATCTCACTTGTGTTTTACTAGACAGGTGAGTTGTTTTGATTCGTATCTTTACAGAAAACGTATGCTATTATAACGATAAACAAGATTAGTATTGTGGCACATACACGCCAAACGCGGGGCATCAAGTCTCTAGACCCGCACGAGGACTCGTCTGATCCATCGTCTGATCGTGTCTTTGCATTGACAAATTCCATCATTCCACACTCCTTCTTCTTCTTCTTTAAATTTATTGGCTGGTGGCATACCAATTTGGTGCATTACTTCCACCAACTGTTTGGGGTGTGGAGCTTCAATACGGATTTAGATGCTATATATAAACACACACACACACACACACACACACACACACAAATTGTTTTTGGTTGTTCTTAAATTATATCAAATAAACCTTTTCTTTTAAGTATCTCATGAGAACTGGCCATGCTGATGGTTTTGATGCATGAAAAGAAAATAAACCCTCTATTGACAAATGTGTATATCCTAATTCTTTGACTTTTTCTAACAGTATGGTTCTCTCTGTGCTGTATGCTTCATGTTCTACAGTCTCTCTTTTGTCCAAATTTATGAATAGTCCGGTTACGTGTGTCCCTAAACGACTGATATTATGATTGAGACCTGTATGTCCAATTCTTAATCTTGTGATCACAGTTTCTCCACGCTCCTTCTTAGCATCATTAAACCGTGTGATTGTTATTGTTTTGGTAGTGCGCCCTCTAGTGGCAGGTCCTACAACCTGTACCTTTAAGCACACCTCTTTTTCACAAGGGTTCTTAGTTGCTAAAAATCAGTGGTGTATCTTTTGTCTTAAAAATTGGAGGGGACTAGGTTGTGGGGAGGATGGTGGGGTGTGAAGTATAGATCTATCAGATACATTGTGCCTGGAAATATGTACATATAAATGTATTTGTACAGCTCATCAGGCTTTAGTGTCAGTTCTCACTCCATTTGTGTGCATTTTATGTTAGTTGTTTGTGACTGGACACATTATGTACAGTAGCCTCACAATGCCAACAGTGCATGTCCTGCAATGGTTCAGTAGGTGTGGAACAGTTTCCGGCAGTGTGTGTGTGTGTTGCTAACCCATCTTCTGACTCAAGTTCACATCAGCGATCATTATTCTGATAAAAACATTTTCTTTGAGCTCAGACTCTCTGATTTCTGTAATAGAACACAATATAAATCAGAATTTTCACAGCCAAGCAATCTTTGCTGTCATTAACACACACAGTATGTCTATTCTAAAAGCAGTGCATCCATATTTCTATTCATGCTTCTTAAATTTATAAAATTGTTAACTTCTGGATAATTATTTCATGTAATTTGTGTGCTTAAAGGGATAATAATAATAATAATTCCTTACATATATATATAGTGCTTTTCTAGGCACTCAAAGTGCTTTATATAGTCAGGGGATATCTCATACTGTACACCACCAGTTTGTAGCATCCACCTGGATGATGCGATGGCAGCCATAGTGCGCCAGAACGCCCACCACACACCAGCTTACTGGTGGAGAGGAGACAGAGTGATGAAGCCAATCAGCAGATATGGGGATTGTTAGGAGGCCATGATGGTCAGAGGCCAATGGGCGAATTTAGCCAGGATGCCGAGGTCTTTTCGAAAGACATCCTGGGATTTTTAATGACCACAGTGAGTCAGGACCTCGGTTTAACGTCTCATCCGAAGGACGTGCTCGTTGACAGTATATTGTCCCCATCACTACACTGGGGCGCTAGGACCCACACAGACCACAGGGTGAGCACCCCCTGCTGGCCTCACTAGCACCACTTCCAGCAGCAACCTAGTTTTCTCAGGAGGTCTCCCATCCAGGTACTGACCAGGCTCAGCCCTGCTTAGCTTCAGTGGGAAACCGGTCTTGGGCTCCGGGGTGATATGGCTGCCAGCATAGTTCACCCAAGAATGAAAAGTCTTGTTTTTTATTAGTTTTATTGTATGTTTTAGCCGTGATTCCCATTCACTTACGTTATAAGACTGATAGACTGCTACAATGAGCAAAAAATTTCTGTTTGTGTTATACTGATGAAACAAAGTCACCTACATCTTGGATCCCCTGGGGGTAAACAGACACACATCAAATTTTCATTTTTGGGTGAACTATCCCTTTAACTCATTCAATCATTCATTCATTAGGGTAGTATATTTAATCTTAATGTGTAAATACAAAGCTTCTTTGTTTTTGTTTTTTTTTACGTCATCTCGATTCCACAATATAAGAGTGTGTATGGTCCGGAGTGAGTGGGTTTTCACATAATATCGTCAGATATTGTTTATAAATCTTGATATGTGTGTGAGCAGGTTTACAGATCGGGCCTGTCTTACTGTCAGAAATGTAATATGTGTAACATCAACGAAATACATTATGAAGTACAATGGATTGGAGATGCTTTAGCTATGTGTTATTCTGTAAGCCTTCAGAGTGCCTATTTTTTCAATGGTTTTCAAAAGGTGGAAGTGGCAGAATCAACTTGTTTAAAAAGCTGTGGGGACATGTCCCACCTGTCGACAAAAATCTTCACCTCTAGGGAATTAGATGTGAAATGGAAATCTTAGCCAAGTCGTGGGATTCTTCTATTTGGAGACTCATTAGTCCTTTTATAAAGATTTAGTTTATTGCAAAGTAACAATGGCTCCTCAGTAATTACAATACTGGTCTCATACATAAGAACACAAAACAGTCTTACCTGTATAATGTCTGTCATCTACAGTAGAAGCATAACACATGAGAGAAAGAGGATAACAGAGTTATAAGTAATGAATAAAATATAAAACTGCTCTGAGTTTGAAAGTACACAAACACACAGGCACTCACAGTGGCAGACAGGTTTGGGTGAGTCCCACTTGCCCAGCTTAGTGCACTGAGTGCTGTTTCTGCCCACCAGGATGAAACCCTCCAGACAGCTGTAGTGCAGTATGGTGCCCTCCACCGCTGGGCCTGGAGGGTGAACCGTCACACGGCCGTTCTCCAGAGACGTCCACACCCGCGCACACGGCAGCACTGAAGAGCACACGCACCACAGTGAAGGGTCAGTTACACAAATACATGCCTTTCACAAACTGATCATTCAACACCTCATTGATGCTTCAAAATCGCTGTGTTGACGTGATGCTCAAAGGTGTTTTACTGTATATTCGTTTAGGATCTATGTTTCATGTGGGCAGACTGGAAACTTGCTTGTTCTTCTGTATCTTCAGGATACACTAATGTTTAAAAGTCAAGGGTCCTCCATCTGCAAATAAGTGCAACATACATCAGTGCACACTTCATGGGATACTATATCCCACAATGCTTGACCTTCCTATTATGTTGAATTCATCAGATCAGCTGCAATTTTGCACACTACCCTCTTGGCGGATTTAAGATGATTATTTTTTATATCTGAAATAGATGCTGAATTAATGAGGTCATGTGACAGCACACTTTGGTCTGAAACGCTTATCACTGTGTTCTGCGTTCCTCACAATAGCAGCCACTGAACAGTGTATACTGCACACTATGCACTAATCCAGAAGTTTTATATGCCACAGACACCCAATTATGATCATTTTCATGCGAGAGACCCCCATCCTAAAATGTAAAAACCAGCTATATATCTATATAGACTGTGAAAATTAAAGTGTACATTATTTAGAAAATATTACATTTCTTTTGTGTATATATTTTCTAATGACTATAGTATTAGTTTTTTTAGATGCATTGTATATTTATTTATTTTTTTGATTTTTTTTTATATTTACCAAATTATTTAGTTACTGATTTAATAATATATATTATAATTTTTTTATTTTTAGACTGTTTTTCTCTGAACTTTTCACCAGAGTCCGTTTGACAACGTCTATACTAAGTATTATGCTAATATTCAATTTCAAACATCACCATAATCATTCGTCACTTCATTCTGAGGTACTGTTAATATATGGTCATTTTGTTCAGCTTAATTCAAGAACAGATGTCAAAGAGAAGTTATGAATTAGACAGATACGGCAGGTAAACACACACTTTGTGACTTGCTACAAAATAAAAATAATAATAATAATAATAATATTTTCTGATATTTTAAGACATGTCTGTCTGGTTTCCTGATAAACAGGTTTCCGACTGTTCACACCAAAACAGTGAAAAATCACCTACTTCATTTACTTTTTACATCATTTATCACCCAACATGCACAATGGTAGGCTTTGGTGACATCTTCGCATGATCTAATGCACATTCTGGTTTTAAATGCTCTGCTCTTCAACATCTCTTCAAAATTAAAGCACAGTCGCATTCAGATTTTTTTATGAATTCAACAAAAAAATGTATACATTACACTAATTTCTACTGGATGAGCTGTATTAGTATTAAAAGCTCCTGTAAAATTGTCTGAGCTGCAAGCTAACTAAATGTAGAAAACTAGGCCATGTGCTGAGTATGGGTGAATGTAGATGCAGACTAATATATAGCATAAATAAAATTGCATAAATAAAAATTAAAGCTAAAAAGAAATATAATAAAATGTAATAAAACTGACAAACACATAGCAAAACTACTTAAATTTAAACTAAACTAAAATGAAAATGAAAACTGTAAATGTAAAAATAAAAACGTATTCAATATATTCATAAATAGCGTAAGGGTATATATATGGTATATAAAACTAATATTAATATAATAAACTGTACAATTTAATTAAATAAAATTGCTTAAAAATATATATATATATAAATTTTTAAATAAATAAAATGATAAACACATAGCAAAACTACTAAAACTTAAACTAAACAAAAATGAAAACTGTGAATATAAAAATAAAAGCTTATTCAATATATTAATAAATAGCATAATGGTATATATAACTAATAGTAATATAATAAACTGTAAAATTGAAGTAGTTGGGCTTACTTATAAAAAGCATGCAAACCGATTGCCTTGAAAAAAGGAAGTGAAATAGTAATAGTATGTTGTACTGACAAATGCTTAGTATAGTTTACTTACACCAGAGTTCTATTAACTGAAAAAGAACTGTAGGGGGTTCTTGATCCTTTAATTTAGGTTTACTCATGACTCATGATAGCTACTCACTGACTTCCAAAATGCATTGCGGCAGAATAAATTTAGCAGTTTCTTCGTTTTACAGATGTTGTTTTTATTTGCCAATTTTATTTGCTGTCTCTGTCATTAGTAGCACAACAAAAAGAGAAAATTAAATGGTTATTGTTGCAATTAATGAAAGTCAATTAAATTTAATTGTACCATTGTTGCGATTCACGTGCTGAATGTTTAAGTATGTGTGTGACTTTAGCATATTACCACACACTATTTAAGGATTATGTAAACCCAATTAAAAGCATATCGGTATTTATGAAAAATGTAATTTGAAAAAGTAAATTTTTTAAACACATACAAAAAAATACACCAGTGTTTTAATTAGACGATAGTTCACATTCTAAACCTATTTATTACTATTCCTCCTTTGAAATCAAATAATTCTGATTTCATGACGCATTGCTGCATTAATAGAAAGAAAGTCATAGTAACATAAACAAAGTTCCAAGTGCCCAACCAAAGGAAACACTTATCACTATAGTGGTGAGTTTATAATAAATAAATAAAAAACGTTTTAGGAAAATCAACATCAACTTATGAAATTAGCTTATGTGATGTTTTCTCAAATATTTCAGTTGCATTCAAAACGCAACATTCAAAATGACTTTTGGAATCGAGTGAATGCAACTAGTGAAAGATAACTGCAGACATGGTGGAAACGGGTGAAAAGTCTAATAAGACTCTTTTTCTTTTCTTTAACAACATATTAGTCGTCTGCTTCCTCTTACTGGTTTATTAATGTCACTCAAAACAGTAAGAATGTTTTTTTTTATTTGACTTGAAAATAGCAGTAACGTAATAAAACCTAGTAGGTATAACAATGAAAAAAATATAACTAATTAAATCTAATTAAGGTAAACTATTGGATTTAACAGTGTATAATATAAATTTATATTTATAACTAACTGGATCTTATACATGACAATGGATCTATGGAATCACACACTTCTTTAATACACATTTCACATTTCCATGTCAAAAAATATACTTTACACAATATACTTTAGATCTCATTTGCAGGTCATCACAACTTTCCTCTTTTTTTAGTGATCTTATAAGATATGAACCCCACAGATGAATGTTTATGGCATCACATCACTGACCTAAAGCAATGCTTTAATTATTTTTATTTGTTAAGATGGATGAACTTGACACCAGGCTGTCATATAAAGTTACTGCACAGAAAGCTAAAAAAAGTAATGTGCAAACAATTCGCTTTCACTCAAGTCTGTTTTATCTAGACACATTTTAGACCTCTGCAGATAACAAAAGGAAGCGCTGAACATACAGCATTTGCTGCGCTGGTTCAGGTCAGTCCATGTGCCGTCAGGGAGACACTTCCTGACCTTTGGTCCCACAATCACTCTGTTCCCTCTGCAGATATACTCGATTTCATAATCCACCGGCAACACCTGAACACTGCGGATCTGCAAAATATTAAACAGCACAACAGTTTTTTAGCATTGATAATAATAATAAATCAGCAGTAAATCAGCATATTAGAAACAATTCTGAAGGATCATGTGATACTGAAGACAATGATGCAATTTCACATTTAAAATATATTAAAATAGAAAACAGTTATTTTAAATTGTAGAAATATAAATTAATCAAATAAATGCAGCCTTGGTGAACATAAGAGACTTTTGAAAAACATACAGTAAACAGTAGTTTACACTTGTCACATCTATCCCCCTAGACACACACAGAAACACATATTTAATATAATAAATGACTAATAAATTCAATCTTTTCACACCTGTTCCTGTGTCAGACCCCTGTATCTGATCCCTCCGTCTCTTGGCGGGCGAATGATAGCACAACCTGATGAAAAAGATGTGAAAATAATCAAAAGATATTCATGCTTCCTGAAGGATGTCTTCGGGACTCAAAAATTGCTACCACCATTTATCACAAACTGCAAAACTCATTCTGTCCATTAGATGGAGGACTCTCCTTTCTGAACATGTGAGCAGAAGCAATAGAGACAGCCATGACAGAAGCTCCAGTGAAGCCCGAGTCCTTTATTCATACAATATGCTATTCCTGCCACTATGATTAAATAGGATCTCTCTCTCTCTCTCTCTCTCTCTCTCTCTCTCTCTCTCTCTCTCTATATATATATATATATATATATATATATATATATATACATACATACATATAATCCTCCATTTCTTTATTATACATTTCAAATTAAACTACCTTCACAGTGGCTTCACTAGCGGAGCATATTGTAATCACAAACTACAAATGTAGCCATATATAGTACTAGTAAACCCCAGAGCACAAATTTTTCAGTATGCTGTGGATTTGCTGTCAGAATGAAAGAGCGGCCTTGCTGTAGCCTGTTATTACAGCCTGGTTCACCTACAGTGTCAGCAGCTATAATTACAGTCATCGCCAAACCCAGCGCCCAGGGGCAAGACAGACCAGCACGACTGCGTGTGCTTGTGTGTTCACACGTGCATGTGTGTTTGTTAGTGTCATCTTGTGTGTGTGAGGGTATTTTTAGGGACAAAAACATGAGCAGCATTATCAAAACCAAATGCTGCCATTGGCTCTCTGTTCGCAGCTTTGAAGGGACTCTAGAGTCGTTTGAAATGCTGTCTTTACAAATAATTTAAATAAGATTAAGTTTAAACTGAATTACTAACAGGAAGTGAAAACAAAAAAACAAAAACTACTAACTGAAATAGAAATGATTTAAATCTAAATAATACATCTAGTAATATAAAAAAATTACTACAGCACATACTATAAAAAAATTACTCAAATTAAAATGAAAGCTGAATTAAAAAATAAGCTAATTCAAAACATTAATAATAATTAACAATTAATAATAATATATTTTATATATATATATATATATATATATATATATATATATATATATATATATATATATATATATATATATATATATATATATATATATATATATATATATATATATAAATTACTATTATTTTATACATTAGGTTTTACAGGGTTAAAGTGCGAATGCAACATCTTACATTTGTATTAAATAACAACACTTCCGGCTTCTGAACTGGTTGCAGTTCCACTCTGATTCCATATGAGGGCGCTCATAGGACGAGTGCAGAATGAATGGAGGTCAAAGGCGGTATACCACTCAAAATCCACTTTTCTCAGGATATAATTTTTTGTCTAGTAATTTGAATGTTGTGTTCGAAAGTTATAAATATATTATAATATAAATTACACATTGCTGGGTGTTAGAAGTTTTAGAGTTTTGGAAATTTTTTATTTTTACAAAGTCGTTTAAAATGTCAATGACATCATACACATCATACGACCAGAGATACTGCTTTACGGCAATCCTTCAGTCACTTTGGTGCTTTCAGAGAATGTCTATGGTGCTTTCCAGAGCAAAATTTATTATTTAATGGCTGGTGCTTTTGTGCTCTGCACTTTCTTTTCTCTCAAGGCATTGACAATACAGCTGATACAGATAAATACACCTGCTAGAAGAGTTTTTGTTTTGTTGTTTTGAAAGACCATGCCGAAAATACACACACAATGGTTGCTGGATGTTTTTTGCGACGTAGCTGGCTATCAGTTCCCTTTCATAGGTCACTTCAATGCTGCTGTGACGTCACCACTATGGGAACACCTTCGGCCAAATAGCGCTTGGCACCGCCCTACGCATGCGTACGCATCGTATACCTGGGTGCCGTGCGCCATTTTGCTCAGATTTCATTCCTTCAGGGAAGCGAATCATCTGTGCCCTAGGATTCATCTCGCGTTCTCCAGCGGTTTCTACGAGCAGTGTTTAACTCCTCTTCGCGGACGCGATGAGTCAACGAAAGGTAAGAGCCGTATAATGGGTTTATCACAAGGAGGCACTCATGAGAGGTTCGTTAGCAGCCTCTCTACATGTTCTCTCCGTGATAGCCTACGGTTACGGTAAAAAAAAAAAAAAAAAAGTATCCGCGCTCTGGAGTGTATTTCTTAAGTCGCCTCGCGTCTAACCCCCACCGCTTGCTTCTGCGGTCGCCGAGGCCCCGCACGAGGTGTTGGTTAGGGGCGATATGTGCGGCTTGACAATGAATACAGTGATGCACTGGAGTTATCCACTTGCTCGCTCTCCCACACTCGAGCGTGTTAATCAGAGCAGATTTGCTTTTTCTACTATGTTTGTCTAACTGTGGCTTTGAACTCAGAGTAGGCTCTGGCCGGCACATGCTGTTCTCTCCCTCTGAGCGGACAGGAGAAACGCACCTCCCCTTCCTCAGTGAGCTATTTATGTGGCTATCTGCGTGGTGGATAAACGACCCCCACTCCCCCGAGGGGCGATTCAAGGGTCCTGCACAGACGACCCGTTTATGACGGCTCGCACAGCCGCCGCTTTTTCGTTAGCGGCAGAGCCCGATGTTCAATCTGTTGGCCTAATTCCTGCCGTGGACACGTTTCAGGATTATACACAATGGGACGCAACGACTCTTATGCATACACTTCCCCTGTGCACGAACGCCGCAGGCTTTTCGTGCCCGGACATTTTAACGTGTATGACAGCGTTGCAGGAAGCAGAAAATTTTGAGACCGCTAGTATTGTTTCGGGCCATGTGGGAACGCTTGCCCGGCATTTCTCAATGGGTGTTATGCACAATTTGTCACCTATACACCATTCAGTTTTTAAGAGGCTCGCCTCCTTTCTGCGGAATTCTTTTCCATGGTGGTGAAACCGATGGAAATAGCGGTGCTGCGACAGGAGATGTCAACTCTGCTGGGCAAAGGGGCTATAGAAGACGTACACCCCTCTCAGATGGAGGCAGGGTTTTACAGCCATCATTTTGTGGTACCCAAAAAAAAAAAAAAAGACGGCGGATTGCGACCCCGAACTTCTCAAAATGCATGGACGCAGCTCTGGCCCCGTTGTTCGTGTTTTGAGCTACTTAGACGATTGGCTGGTGTTAGCGCAATCGCAGACTCAAGCACACTCTCATCGGGATCTTGTGCTGAATCACTTAAACAGCCTGGGCTTACGCACGAATTTCCAGAGAAGTGTTTTAATCCCCTTTCAACGGATAACCTTTCTGGGAATAGAATTGGACTCTCGCGCGATGACAGCAAAGCTTTCTCTCCCGCGCGCTCAGTCGATTGCGTCATGCGTGCAGCGCTTAAAGCGGGTCGCACAGTGACAGCGAGATTGTGCCTCAGACTTTAGGTCGAATGGCATCGGCATTCCCCGTAATTTGTCTGGGATTACTTCACCATGCGCCCTTTTCAGTGGTGGACGAAAAGACGAAATATTTCACCCCGTTGTCTTCTGCATCGGACGATTTCGGTGACACAGAGGTGTGTGATGTCGTTAAAACTATGGATGTCAACTGAATTTCTCCTAACCGGGGTGCGGCTGGGGATTTGTGCTTTCCGAGAGACCGTAACGACGGATGCGTCTTTGACCGGTTGGGGAGCTGTTTGTCAAGGGCGTCTTGCCCACGGAGTGTGGACAGCGGCACAACGCAGTTGGCATATAAACAGGTTGGAATTACTGGCAGTTTTTCTGGCTCTCCAGTATTTCTCGAATCTGCTGATAGGCCGTCATGTGCTGCTCAGATCAGACAACACAGCGGTTGTGTCATACCTGAATCATCAGGGAGGATTACGCTCTCGCCCGGATTTGCTATCCAGACAGGCTCTGGAACAAGGGAAATGGAGATTAAAACCCCCAAACAGGTGAATCTCTTATGGCAGATTTTCGGAGAAGCGAGAGTGGATTTATTCGCGTTGAGCATGACTAAGCATTGCCCACTATGTTTCTCACTATGTCCCCATCGCCCCTGGGCTTGGATGCGTTAGCTCACAGTTGGCCCAGGACCAGTCTGTATGCTTTTCCCCCGATTCGTTTGATCCCAGCGGTATTGACCAACCAGTGTTCATTAGCAGGATGCTAGCGTGTTATGGGCAACAACAACTCAACCTGTAAGAAATCGAAAGGACATAAGTACTCGTTCATTCAACTTTCGACCTATAACCCATGTTGAACATGTAACCCATGTTACACATGTAGCCGTCTAGCGTCATAGACTACCATTCATTTTGCACTCATGGAGATCGCCCCCAGTGGAACTCTGGTGGAACTGCAACCAAAATTCGGTACAATAGGAATTAAAGGTCCTATGACATGAAAATTTCACTTTCTGAGGTTTTTTACGTTTAATATGAGTTCCCCTAGCCTGTATATGGTCCCCAAGTTTCTAGAAATTTGAATCGGTGTAAAGATTTTTCTATCTTTCTCTGCCTTTGAGAAAATGGAAGCTCATCCAGGCTGATCTTGAATCTCCTCGTTGTGACGTTGCAACGAGAATTGTTACCTCCCCTTTCTCTGCTTTGCCCGCCCA
This sequence comes from Carassius gibelio, assembly GCF_023724105.1. Lineage (NCBI taxonomy): Eukaryota > Metazoa > Chordata > Actinopteri > Cypriniformes > Cyprinidae > Carassius > Carassius gibelio. The sequence continues at coordinate 10,121,097 of NC_068389.1, forward strand.
AATATTTACATATAATTCAGTCGCAATGTCAGCACAGGCGACAGGCGTTACAAACAGACTTTTATGATATGGATTCGACAGCACCGCCACAAACAGTGAGTAACAGTGTTCATTAATGCCTGATCTGTGATCAGTGATTTCTGATGGGTAGCTAATCATTCAAGTTCACACAGACTTTCTTTCTAAATCGTTTAATACTGTTGATGCATCAGTGAATCAAGCCAGTGACTAAACGATCAACTTCACGTTTTTTCTCTTAGTAGCATGAAACAAATCTGTTATTTAAATTGTGATTTAACTACAGAGAGCGATCAAAGAACGCTCGCTTTTTTCCGGAGCTGTTACACATCGCGAGTATATCTGCACACTTGCCCAAACTGCTGTTACAATGAATGACGCTGTTATGCTGCACAACGGAGCTCTTACTGTATTCATGTGTTTGCTGTTAGCTGTGGTGAAAGCATTTTGTGAGAAAACGTGTTGCAATAATGACGAGATCACTGCATCCACGCGATAAACAGACTCTGTCTACTCAATGCTCATCACTGCAGCCTTTCATGTGATGGGGATAAGATCGAAAAAATAATTATATAATAAACACTTCCACGATTCGTTAATCTCGACAGCTGTAATAGTAAATATATATATATATGTGAGAGGGGTTCCACATGAACGCATTTTGAATGCAAAGATGTCAGCCAATCACAACAGTTGTGGTTTACTCGAGTCTCACTGTACTTACCCAAGAAAGTACTGGGTAGTATAAGGTAACTAAATGGGTTAAGGCAGTTTGGTTTAGAGGTCGGTTCAGGGTTAGTACATTATTGCCCAGCTATTGTAACTGCTATAATAAGTATATACATGATGTGGCACAGAAGTGTAAAATAAAGTGCTATCGTACTTACCATATGTGGTGAAGCCATTAAATTATGCATAATGAAAACAAACTCTATACCTATAGTAAGTATATGTAGTTATTTAATATTACTTGGTGCTTATTTGCGTAATTACACTGTACACATTGAGTTTGGTTACAACTGTATTATACAACTAAATTTCCTCGTAAAAGCATGAGGAAGTAACAACTAAAGTGTCATGAAATCTGTGAAATTTAAGTGCATAAACAAAACATGGTACCTGGTACCACAGTAGACTAATACATCTCCATCGTTAGTCTTAATGTCAAATGTCAAAAATAGTTAGCACCTATTCGGTTAAACTGTTGGCTTCCATGTTACTTGTTTACTACCACTAGACACATAGCTATTGCTTTGTTCGGTTATCACTCCTAAAACTTTGCAGTGTGTATGTGCATGATTATAATGACAGATCAGCAGATGCACTATGACAAGGTATATTCCACAGGCTTTTATAACTGTTCAACAATTCAATTCAAGTTTATTTGTATAGCGCTTTTTACAATACAAATCGTTACACAGCAACTTTACAGAAAATTATGTTTCTACAATATTTAGTAGTAGCTAGTAGTTTGTGCATGACACAACAGGCCACAGAACTGGAAGAACCTAAAATATAGGCTTAACTTCCATTAAACTGTAAAGAATAAGCTAAATGTTTGCTCTATGGGAACAATTATGAATAATAAGAATTTTCAAAAACTGGGTATGATGAGGTGACATTATTCTACCCCCTCTCAACCATTAAAATACCAAGCATTACATTATTTTCCTGACATCTGAAAAATAGAATATGAAGGAAAATGTATAGCTGCCTCAGTCAAACTGACGAATAAGGATTATTTGTAGTGGAACTTTATGATTTGAAATTATTTGTTTTAGTATTTTTAAGTGAAACTTCCCCAAAGTGCCTCCCATATAATTTAAAACATACTTAGGCTCTGTAGAAAAAGGGTGGATAGAAATATGTTTTTAAATAATAATAATAATAAAAAAAAATGACAAAGACACATAACAAAATTACAAAAATAAATGTTTTTATAAAGTAGCAAATTCAAAACATTAATAAATACTACATAATATAAACATTACATGAGACCCTGGACCACAAAACCAGTCTTAAGTCACTTTTATGAGTCACAATTATCGATTTTTCTTTTACGCTGATAATCATTATATAGATGATAGATTTTTTTGCACCCTCAGATTCCAGATTTCTCTGCCAAATATTGTCCTATACTAACAACCATACATCATTGGAAAGCTTATTTTATTCAGCTTTCAGGTGACATATAAATCTAAATTTCTAAAAGCAGACCCTTATGACTAGTTTTGTGGTCCAGAGTCACATATAATACTTAAACAATACTAGAGTCAAATCGTTTGTGCAATAAAACCTGTTTTATGTTGCTTGGAGTGGGTGGATTCACTTCAGAAGGCCTTTATTAACCCCCCATGTGGAGCACTTTTTATAATGGATGTATGCACTTTGTTTGCTTCAAAATCTCGACCTCCATTCACTGCCATTATAAAGCTTGGAAGAGCCAGGACATATATATAAATCTGACTGGATACATCTAAAAGAAGAAAGTCATATACACCTAGGATGGCTTGAGGGAGAGTAAATCATGGGGAAATTATCATATTTGGGTGAACTATCCCTTTAATAAGTTACAAAAAATAGTATTGTTAAGTATATTTGTTTTATATAATATTACAAATTAATTTCTATATGTAACATTATATATATATATATATTAAAAAAACACAAATTACAACTGAAAACAGGAAATACAGATGAAATAATAAGCATTTATTAAAAAGTTACACAAGTCCACATATTAAAAACAAAATAGCACACACATAAACACCAAAGCTCTCCCACACAGGCTTCAGCTCTCTCTCTATTACCTGCAGTTGTGTTACGTGAGGCCACAGCAAGTGAAAAAGACCCCAGGAGTAGTGACAGAATAAACCAGAGGGCCATTCTTCCACCTGCAGAATGAGAGAAAGAGAGAGGCGTTATCAGAGGAGGAATGGCTGAGTGTGAAAACAGGGTGGAGAAAGTGATTGTTTAGGGGGGACAGATGAGTGTGAGAGGGTTTCCTGAAGGACGAGAGGAGAAAAGGAAACTGGTGGAGGTTGAGAAAAGGAGGCATGGGGCTAGGAGAGAAACAGAAGGGCGGTGAGGAACACATCAGAAACTGCACTTGCGGACAGACGGCCCTTTTGAAATCTCTGAACAGCTGATCTCCTCTTCGAGATTCACAGTTAGTCTACCACGACTGTCCAAATGAGTCACTCGCAGCAGGGTGCCTTCCCTTACTCAGCCTACAGATCTGCTTAATATCTGCATCAAGGTGCGAGCACTGCCCAACCTTCTCTATCAATATTCCCTTTCCGCCTATAGCTGCTTTCTGACTCAGACACGGCAACGAGCTGCACGCCTGGTGTAGACGAGGGAGGCCAAGATGAATGATCGCTGTTATTTCAGTCAATGGGTATTGTGTATTTATTAGTGTTGTTTTTGATGACATTGGTCATTTTATTTGTAGCGGCATATGTATGGCAACAGAGATACATATACAGCATACACTTAAGCCTTGAATTTAATTAGCTGAGCAGCTTTTCTCAAATTATAATATATTTTAAATGCAATGTATGTTCACGATAGAGATTATTTTTTTTGAAGAAGGCGGCAATTGACTCAACCGATTCATTCAACAATACTCATTCAGAGTGGGAGTTATTGAATGATTGACTCAAATTATTAATCCAGTAACACAGATTCATTCAGGAACGAAACAAGGGACTGTCTTATGAGTGTGTCAATAAATGATTGACTCCTTCGAACGAATTCCTTCAACAACACGGATTCAATTCAGGAACAAAAGAAGCAAATGTCTTTATTTACACTTTACTGAATTATTAACTCAACTGATTCATTTAGTTTATGACTGAGTCAGTGTATCTTCCACTTAATCAGTTTTTTTTTGGGTACAAACAAGCGACTGTCTTTATGAGTCAGTCATTGAATCATTGGCTTACTTGACACATTTAACAAAGCTGATTTAATGAAACAAGTGACTGTCTTTATGAGTGAGTCAATGAATCTTTCCCTCAAGTGACTCAGAAACCACTCTGATTCATTCAGGAACAAAAATCCCTTAATGCTGTGCTCGGATATGCATGAAGGTTGAATCTGATTTCTATTCAACAAAAATAAACAAAATAACTAGACATACTGTGTATGAAATGTGGCTGAATTAAGAAAATCTTCCAGCAATGAAATTGTAATTTGGTGTTATTTTCTAACAGCTGGCAAGTAATTCATTAATGCAGTTTTTTTTTTGCAGTTGGAGCTTGGCAAGTGTAAATTTTGAACCCTGTCAACAACATTAAAAAGGAACATTGAAAGCAAGATGTAATAACAGGGCATTGCTCATGAGCCCCTATAATGAGTGTGGAATTGCAGGGAAGCAAAAGAGAAACGTGCTTCAAAGAGCTGAAAAACCATAGAGAGACAAATCTGAGACGTAGAGCACGTAAACCGCCTGCTTCATATGAGGAACTGGTGCCAACGCACACACACATGCTCACATTCACTCACACACAATCTGATTAGACAGCCAACAATCAACTAGGACTAATCTACATAAATTAATTTCACCCAAATTATATGCTCATTTGAAATACAGGTAGCAAAGCAGGAAGACTCGACTCAACCAGAACGCTTTACACTTCCTGCGCTGTAATCACAATGGAAGCAATTTCTAGAGATTATTCACGGCTTCTAACTGTTCTCAAAGGAGTATGAACGAGAATATGAGCCATAACACATTTCATCCCACACTATAAAAGCAGATGAGGCTTTCCGTCGTGGGAGCGCAGAGCACTATAAAGACAGTCTTCACATGAAAGGCAAGTTAGGATTAACTTTAGTGGATTTAGGCAGCACAAGGAATGATTTTCATGAATGCAGTGAACATATGGAGTTGCTGCACAGCCTTGGTAGAAAAAAAAACTGAACAAGGGAGAGAAAGAGAGCTAGTGTGCTCCCTTGCTGTCTACTGCCTACACTGGCAGCTGTCTTCTAAGGGGCTGTGCACACAGGACATGTTCTTGTGTTTTGTCTGCACTGATTGTTGGTCTACGGGAAGAATGGAACTGGCAAACATCTTTGTCCGTTACAGCACGTCTCACATCACAAGGGTGTAATTTTTAAGATGTCAAGATAAAATAGTTTACACCATGCAGCACTTTAAATCAATGTCGGTTTTAAAACAATGGCACAACCAGAGGAACATGAGCACTGCTTATGCATAAGAATTTCAAGTGTTTTTTGGGTAGTTGATGTCCATGAGGTTTTTTAATTTATATAGGTATTTTAGATTCAACTTATACGAAAGTGTATGGAAAAGTATGTTTAGGAAAGCCATTTATTATCATTTTTAAAACACTTTTTAATTTTAATGGTTTTATTTTAAATGGTCCCGCAGAGTGACGAATTTACATTTTAAAAATACAAATATTTCATGTAGTCTTTTAAATGTAAATATTTGATGTCAAGTAAGCTACCAGCAAAGGTGTATGGGAGTTAAATTTTCTATAAAAGTGCCTTCTGCTCAATTCTGTCACGCTCTGTCTAGCTGTTTTTAATGCTAGGATGTGTCCTGTGTGAATGGGCCTTAAGGCATCATCCTAATAGAAATCTAACCACATAAGTGACTGATTTAGAACCCTCATAAACCTATGCGACGCACTGTATATACATGTAGAGTTCCTCATGTGAAGCACATGAGAGTTTGAAGTTAGCATGCAACAACAGGATACTCTAATAAGCATTAAAAGCACACTAAATATTTGATTAAAACGTACACTTTGGATTTAATTTACATTTTTTATCAATACTATGCAATATTGAAAAAAAAATATGTATTTTTTTCTTGACTCATCCACCATTTTTTTCTCACAGAGTTTATCACAATGCATTCTGAAATAGTAATTCATGTAATTCTGTTTTAGAATTGGCCCAAAGTGAGGCGTAATATTGTGGATTACATTTAGGAACAATAAAGCTAATGAAAAGCGCTTGCAGTGCGGGGTGGAAGTATTGTACACACACACACACACACACACACAGTCTGACAGTGGCATGAAGACAGGACTCCACCTGAACCGTAAAACTGACGGCTTGGTAGCAAGCTCTTTCTCATCTATCTCCTCCTCTTTCTTACATGTTCTCTCTCCGGCTTGCTTTTTTATAGGCCAGCATTGTTTCTTTTATTGCATCCTTCCAAAATCACTGCTATCTTTCTCCTTCCTCCCTATTCAGTCTTCTTTTATCTCTCTACAGAGCAATTACTCTCAATCTTTCCCCCCTCCATCTTTTTAACTGGCTTGTCTCATGAAAACAACAAATCTTTCACTCAAACGGTTTCTCACACCACACACTCATTATAGTGTATCTAGTGCAGCCTGATTACAATGCAATGCTAAAATCACAGCCATAACCCCTGGCCTGCACATTTTCGATTTACACCACCTTATAAGACCCAATGGTACCATTTTAGGCATTGGTCACTGAGAAAGACATAATGTTTGCCTACAAATCTAAAACTGGGGTGTAAACGTTCTCCTGCTTTTGATTATGGTGGGTACAGCCCTGGCGTGCACACATTCATCCACATTCGCTCGGTAAATGATAGGTGACCATCTCTATATGGACACTGAAAGCAAAGCATGTCTCTTTTTGACTAGAAACCAACGCTGAAAACTGCCTAATTCTGTTGCCAGGCAACCATTCACATACCCTCCTTCCATTTGGTCTTTGACTGCTCTCAGACTTTCTTGATGTTTTAACCCCCGGTGACACGCTGTCTCCCCCACGCCTCTGTAAACGAACCCTCTCACCCATCTGACTGCAGAGGTGATGAGTGAACTCCAAGGTTTCGCCGCAGTGTCTCCTCAGCACCTCATCTAGTGTGAATGTGTGGATTAGCTGTTTTCACCTGTGCAGCTAATATTACCCACCATAGAAATAGTACAAGCATGATAATTAGCATGAAATGTGGGAATTAAAATGGGGATGGCTTAAACTGTCAGAAGAAAATGGCAAAATGGTACCTTTTGGGTATATAGCAGCTTATCACTGTAACGTTAAAAGGACAACTTTGTCCCTTATCTACTATTTAAAGGTGCATTGTAGTACCTTAGAGAAGTAATATGTATACTTAAAGTGATAGTTCCCCCATAGCCATTGGCTTCCATGAAAAAAAAAAAAAAATATTATGAAAATCAATTGCTACCATCAACTGTAGCACAGATCTGGCCAAGTTTACAAAAAAAATTCTGCTGCACTTAAGGTTCCTAAGAGCACAGTGGCCTTCATAATCCTTAAATGGAGGATGTTTGTGACGACCAGAACCCTTCCTAGAGCTGGCCGTCCGGCCAAACAGCTATCAGGGGAAAAGAGACTTGGTGAGAGAGGTAAAGAAGAACCCAAAGATCACTGTCGCTGAGCTCCAGAGATGCAGTCGGGAGATGGGAGAAAGTTAAAGAAAGTCAACCATCACTGCAGCCCTCCACCAGTCGGGGCTTTATGGCAGCGTGGCCCGACGGAAGCCTCTCCTCAATGCAAGATACATGAAAGCTCCATGGAGTTTGCTAAAAAAACACCTGAAGGATTCTCTGGTCTGATGACACCAAGATAAACCTTCTCCAGAGTGCTCAGGACCTCAGACTGGGCCGAAGGTTCATCTTCCAACAAGACAATGACCCTAAGCAAACAGCTAAAATAACGAAAGAGTGGCTTCACAACAACTCTGTGACTGTTCTTGAATGGCCCAGTCAGAGCCCTGACTTAAACCCAACTGAGCATCTCTGGAGAGACCTGAAAATGGCTGTCCACCAACGTTTACCATCCGACCTGACAGAACTGGAGAGGATCTGCAAGGAGGAATGGCAGAGGATCCTCAAATCCAGGTGTGAAAAACTTGTTGCATCTTTCCCAAAAAGACTCATGGCTGTGTTAGATCAAAAGGGTGCTTCTACTAAATACTGAGCAAAGCGTCTGAATACTTAGGACCATGTGATATTTCAGTTTTTCTTTAATAAATGTGCAAAACTGTCAACAATTCTTTGTTTTTCTGTCAATATGGAGTGCTGTGTGTACATTAATGAGAAAAAAAAAGAACTTAAATGATTTTAGCAAATGGCTGCAATTTAACAAAGAGTGAAAAATTTATGGGGGTGTGAATACTCTCTGTACCCACTGTATATAGTTAGAGCACCCTCACTAATCACACCTGAGTGATTTGATTCTGGAGCCAGGCCTGTGTAAATGATGGTAAACGATCCCTTTAAGGTACTATTATGGACATTTTAGGGGTAAATAAGGTACAGTGTTGTCCTTCTACAGATGCTGCCCCAGTGATAAGCTGTTGTCCTTCTAAAGGTACAATTTTCACACTTTTTTTTTTTTCTGAGAGTGTAGCAGCATTGACACTGAATCTAATAGATCAGTATTACTGGATTAAAGTTCATTTCTACATTGTCAGAAGAAAATGTGAGCAGTGTTTTCCAGCGCAATACTTGCTTCTCAGATGCTAAGGTGTTCTGAGTGTTTTTTTAGTACAATACTATGTGATTACTAAGGGGTTCTGGGTGGTTTCTAGGACATTTTGGGTGGTTTGTAGGTGGAACTGCTTGCTGTTCCAAGTTTAAAGGAGTCCACCCTAAGACAAAGTATAGTTCCCTTGTTCATGTTCCAGTCTGTGGGACGTAATTTTTCCTCTTCAGCATATTCTGTTGATTTCCATGCACACATCTGTGTACCGCCCGATTTTTGTGTCCAGACTTGTGCCAACAATAGTGAATGTGCAAGTGATTTGACCAATTTAAAACAAAGGTCCACTAGTGCGCACTTGGCCAATGGAGTATGATTTGAAAAGCTTGTGTGCTCAGCTGTGTGCGAGACCGAGCCGAACGTGGAAAATACAGTACACCTGGGCTTTTAGGTCTGTGATATTCTGGTCTCTTGATAACTTGCAAAAAAAAAAAGCTGGTTTCGCTGTTGTTTGCAGGTCCCTGGCAAAGCAGGTGTTTAACTTGGTGAAAATGGCTGAAAAGTGCCCATAACAGCAAAGACCACGGCCTCTTGCATCTAGTTTGCCTCTTTGAGTGCAGGGCTAAGAAAGTTTAGATGCCATGGATTCTTTTCAGACTTCAGAAATATCATGGATGGAACTTATTGTGAAAAAAAAAAAGTCATGCTATTTTTTCAGGATTTACAACCAATGCTAGGTTACTTTTTATTTTGATAGTCTACTTTAGACATTCTACTAGCAGTAACAGTAGACACTGAACTATTCTAACTTTTTAACTACATGTCAGCTTCCAGTCATTAGAGTATTAGAAGACTGTCTATTTCATATCTAACACTTTATTTTGATGGTCCCCCAACAGACATGCAAGTACTTTACATGTCAATTTCTTCTAACCCTAAACCTAACAGTCTACTAATACTGTAATGAGAGTTTGTTGATGTAGTTGCAAAGTCACTTATATAGTAGAATGTCTAAAGTATACTATCAAGATACAGTGTTACACAACGCTATACTCGGTGTTGGGGGTAATGCATTACAAGTAACGTGAGTTATGTACATTACATTGTTACACATTACTTTTAAATTTACAACAAAATATCTGAGTTTTCACATAACTAAGACAAGTTACTTTGTTTACCTATTTGCCCATTTGAGAGAAATTGGGAATGAGGTGCAGAGGCACTTAATTCAACCTGAGGCTTTTGATGTGAAAGGGCCTTTACAGTTGGCAAAAAAATGTTTTTTTATTACAAATAAATAAGCAAGCGCAGGCCAGGTAAAAAAAATAAAAAATAATAATAATAATAATAATTGTGATGCATTACTTTCCATGAAAAGTCATGCAATTTGTTACTTTATGGATTAACGCAATTTTGCAAAGCTTTACTTTTAAAGTGTCCCGATTATGCCATTTTTTTAATTCCTAATATTGTTTTGGGAGTCTCTTACAATAGGTTTACATGCATGCAAGGTCAAAAAAACGCTTACGTTTTCTCAAAATATGCATTTGATATCATCTAATTTTCCTACGATTCTCAAATGATTCATTCAAAGCAATTCTTAGATTCAGAGCCTCCTCTGCTCTGATTGGTCAGATGGCTGGTCTGTTGTGACTGGTCTACCATGTACAGCGCATTGCCATAGTTCCGTATTTTGAAAGCTCGATACAAAAAAAACCCCTTCTATTATTTATCATTTCTTACAGGCTGTGAATCAGTAGAGCCAGCTGGTCCAAATAAAGTGGGTACTGAGTCTTTTTTCAAGAGCATAGGACACAGCGTCCTCTCGAGAGGATGTTTACCACACAAACAAGCAACAGTGTTTGAGAGAAGAGTCAAGTTGTTTGCGGCCGGCCAATGTAGAACATAGGTGGACATTATGCAAAGGTGTTACCCAGTGACGTGAAGCTGTAATAGAAGTGGGTTTCGAAATACTGACAACTCGTTTAGGCTTTTCAGAGTCAATTCTTTATTTTAGTAGACAATTACTTTTATATTTATCCTGCACTTTCGGCTTTACATTCACATATAGCTACATTACACACTGCATGAAAAGCAATATTCAAAATGATATAATGGCGCATTTTAAAACTTTCCCGAACACTGGCTACACTAAGGTTAGGGTTAGAATTTGTTTCAGTATGACCAATAAAATCTACAGAATCTGCTGTGGGCGGGGTTAACACTGAACTGTTTCATCTATGACCCATAGTGATAATGATGAATGCCTTAGAAAGCACCAATTACAACGGTTTTCAATAAAACAAACAGGGAATCATCAAATGCCCCTCATGGGGATGATCCCTTTGGAAACAGATATTAGATAGCGACAATCGCTCTCCAATGTAGCTGCTACACATGGTCTGCTGTCACTTCCTGTGAAATGCACAATGAATGATGGAAAACTGTCACTGACCTCCTCCTCACCATCGACCTGTTCGCTAACTGATAAAAGCAATGAAGGTCTGAAAACTTGACTGATGAAAATCTTTGTGGGAGGAGCACAGGAAGTGTGTGTGTGTGCCTCTTAACAAAGGACACGTATTATCTGGGGCAATTCTGCTATGAACGGTCATATTCATTTAGGAAAACCAAACGGAAGTGAGGTCAACTCTTTATTCCATGATGCATCTCAGCATAAGCCGCCTTCCTTCTCTGTTAATGCGCTTAAATCTGCAGGATTCAGAGGGAAGTTCAAAGATGTCAATTCTAATTCCTCCAAAATCACAGGAGATGTCTGAGTTTGGAAGCTCGGCTGGTGGAGTACGTGTCCAGACGTTGAGGGATGTAATTCAAGCTGGCAGAACGTGAAGCCAATAAGCCACAGCACATAACACAGTCAATAATTATTGGGTGAAGCCTTGCTGTTGTATCATCCACCTGGGCCTGGATCTATAATAGCACATGTGCAAATAGACTGTGATGACCTCAAAACCCCACTGTATACACACAAAACCAAGTGCTCTGATAAGTACTCATCAGAATACTTTTGTATGATCAGAACATACAGATACTGGTTTAGTAGGACACCAGTGAATGCTGGGCATCAGACTCTGGCTCACAGGATGGGTTGCTTGTGTGTCCTCATCAGGTTTCTTGAGGGATATTTCACCCAAAAATGAAAAATTCTGACATTATTTACTTCATGCATTAAAAAAGTGGTATCACTTTCTTCTGTGGATCACAAAAGGAGATGGGCAATATGTAGAATAAAATCAAATGCCAAGCAAAAGCCAATCTCCAAAAAACACCATATGCAATCACTGATATATTTAAATATAATGCACGTGTTGCACCAGGTTTGACACAATCATGATGCCAAAGCCAACTGGTTCCAGGACTGTTATTAACTAAAATTAAAATGCTTAAAAATCATTTGAAATCTGAAAATGAAGTAAAATAAAATACAAATATTCCATGAAAAACTTCAACGAAAACGAGAAATAAAGCAAGTCTAAGTACTAAAATGACTAAAACTTGAAAAATAAATGAGCTAGGAACTAGTATTACCATCATACAGTCCTTTATTCACAGATGTGGAATCACATGGCGTGCAAAGGGAGATGACATGTAACAGCCAACAAGAAACAGGGTTTAAAGGGGTCATACGATTCTGCTAAAAATAACATTATTTGGTTTATTTGGCATAATGAAATGTGTTTATGCAGTTTAAGGTAAAAAACTAACAAAAAAAACATTATTTTCCACATACTGTATATTGTTTCTCCTCTATGCATCGCCTTCTGAAACGAGTTGATTTTTACAAAGCTCATCGGTCTGAAAAGTGATGTGTGCTGTGATTGGCCAAATACCTCAATCGTGTGATGGAAATGTTATCTCCCTTAACATATTTTGATGCCCTTTCCGGCAGAAGCAACGAGACATAAACCCAATATAAAAGTGATAGGATTTCTGGTCATGTTCTCTTTTCGGAGGCCTCACTCCTTGAGTGAGCAGAGGCCATAGGATTCTACGAAGGAGCATTCGTTTGTCTTGGGGCAATCACATGTGACGACCCTGGGCTGGACTCTGCTTCATCCATGGTGAAAGCCAATCTGGCGATCCACAGTACAAAGTTGATGTATTTCCTCAGCGACCAGCACGGATCAGATCCAGGCATGACGAAGCAGATATCATCCTCTTTTGGAAGGCCAAACAAAGTAGTGTCACTTTCACAGTGAAACACACAGCATATATACGACATTGCGGCGGCAGCAACAACAATACTACAATGAGAATAAAAGGTACGCCTTCTTTCTTTGTGTGAACATCTGGGTGGCGTTTTTACACATAGTGATGTAGAGATGTGGGGGCGTGTTCAAATGAGCCATTTTAGGGGGTGTGGACAAGTCTTAACTTTAATGAAGAATAGCTCTTTGAATTTGAGACTTTAGTCTTTGCAACTTTACAGATCTTCTTTATGCACCAAGAGCCTGTAATACTCCAAAGAGAAAGGAAAAAAAGTATGACCCCTTTAAATGCACAGAAACTAATGGGACACACCTGGGAACAATATAAACCAAACGGGGAACACCTGGACTCAAATTAGAAACAATCAGGGAGCAGGAACAGGAAGATAACCAAATAAGGACATGGAAACATAAACATGGAGCATGTGGGAGGAAGAAAACACACACAGACACGGAACAAAGTCTGACAATAACAAAATTATAGCATAAAAAATGTAAATATAAAATAACTAATTCAAAATAGTAATAAATGCTATAAATAAATAATACTATTATTATAATAATAAATATCATAAAGTAATACTAAAGTAATATTAAAATACCACTGACTGGTCATTTTTCAGAATTTTCACTAACTTTGGAATTTTTGTAAATTATTTTTATAATAAAATTTCACATAAATTCTAAGCTATAATTTAAAAGATGGACTACAGTTAATTTTATATAACATTCTGCTAAAGTTTCTTTTTTTAATTCTTTTTTTTTTTCAAATTTGTTGTGTGTCTGTATGTGTGCACTTTAATTTAAGCAGTTTTAATCTAAATGATGTATTTTTAATCATAGCCAATAGATTGCTCTAATGCTAAACCACATTAACCAATTTAATCCCATCGGTCACAATAGTCACTATAAAGAAGGTTTTCATTTATAAAGCTCTAAAAATGTTTCTGACTGGTGTTTTATTGCATTTTCTGTAAATATGGAAAATATAAAGTGCCAATTAAATATGAACAGTGTCACATGGTAAGAGCAAATTGCCACATGACCAGAGCAGTTTACTTCCTGTTTGCACCATGAGAAGATGATGGCTGCATCAAAGCTCCAAAACAAAATTTGTAAAGTATGTTAACGTAAAGATATGACAAAATTTTTTGTTACACGTTATCTTTATGGAGTCTAGCAATAATATATGAATTCACAATTATTCAGTATTTTTTATGACTGTGGTCATAGAATGCGTAATCGTGTTGACTGCAACAAAAGTGACTTCTGGGATCATTTATGTATACAGTACACATACATCCAATATAAATGTTGCACTAAATTAAACAAAATTGATGATGATGTAATACTGGTAACACTAATATAAAAATTTTATGATACGTGTTACAATAAATGAACAATTGTGATTTTTTTTTTTTTTTTTAATTTGGAAATATGTTGATGCCTGTATATTTTTCTTAAAAAAATTGTATGATTACAGAAATATATTAATTAAAAAAAAAGAATTACTAGTCACACATCATTTATTTATTATTTTCATATCTGGAAAAAATGTTGAATAAAAATTATTAAGGTCTAAAATTCATTTAAATCTTCAGAAAATTCAGACCCAGTGCTCATTTCTATGAGCTCAAACCCCCTTTCATTTAATTAAACGAAGAGCATGTAATTAAAGCAAATAATATACTATCACAAACCTATAGCACACAGACTTATTATTAGAAACGTCCTGACTGAGTCATCATAAAATTGAAAGTACTTTATGACTAAGGGGGGGGGGGGGGGGGTATCAGCTTCAAGATCTCATATCTCATAGTGCCAAAAAAGAGAAAAAAACTTTACTTGGAGAGACATGAAGCACAAAGACACTCTTGGAAACAGCGCGACACAAACATAAACTGACTCCCATGGAGTCGCACGAGTGAAACCCAACAGGACACATGCAACCCATGCTGTGATACACGCCTACAGAGATCAGAGACGCAGGCCACCGGCAGCAAAGAGGAAGAGAGAGAGAGAGAAGATGCAACGTTGTAATTCCTCAATCAGTGCCATGAGGCATGAGTGTGAGGTGTAACAGACGGCTTATTGACAGAGTGTCTCATAAAAGCCTAAAGCCCGGAGCCTCACAACACCACACACATATTAACACAGGGGTGTGACAGTGTCCCGCTTTCCTCTCTGACATTTCTGGTAATTCATCTATTCTACAGGAACCGCACAGTGAAATTTCAACAGGAGTTTCTGTAATGTGCTACCATGCATACAAAACAGAAAAACAAGAGTGCTGTCATGCTGTCTAGTGCTTACATAAGCAGCTTCTTTCTACGGCATCCTAGCTGTCATTTATATTAGCTTTGTGATTGACTGAACTGAACGTGTGCCACGAGAAAGAGCGATCCTTATGTGAAGCAGATTTAATAGACGTTTCACAAGGGATTCCAGTCTTAAAAGCAAAAATGAGTCTGATTACTCAGAGGCCATCTTGGTGACGCATCTGAAATGCTATTTTTCTGTGTGAGCAGAGTTTCTGCCTACTTAAACGTTGTCAATATTAGATTTCAGTCATTTATTTCAAATCATAAATGGTAACATCTCTGATGAAAAAGCATATTTTGTATTGAATGTGCACTTTTAGTGTACTTCAAATGAAACCTTAAAAGCACATTTATTTTTTTACAAAACTGTATTTTTAATAAAGGAAATAAAAAGCCACTTAAGGACACTTAGAGAGAGCACACATTCATGGCTGTTTTTAACACACTAAAATAGTTGTACTTAAGTACATTTTCATTATGTTTTAACACTTTTTAAATATATTTTGATAACAAAACACATGTAAATTACTTGTTTAGAATTTCAATCATGTTATTCAGTATTACATTTAAATTTAACATCTCTTAAATGCACTTATTTGCATCTTAATAACTGCAAATTTGTAATTACAAATATGTTTAAATACATGTCTTACAAGCTTCAGTAAAATTAACTTTCAATTATATTTTAGTTTAACAAATGCTTGTCAGAATACAGTATTTCAACAGAACAATACAGTAGAAGCAATTACAAAATGACGTATAAAGAAATCCTACTTAAGTGGGTCTAAATTTCTGCTATTTGCATGTAATATAAATTTAAACAAATAGATTTTAATTTAATTACAGTGAACTTGAAGTACTGTAAGTGTCCAAAAACACTACATTCAGTCCATACTTGAGTATATTCTTTTAAATACTTATGCTTGCTAGAGTAAACATAAGTAGTGTTGCTATCAAAAGTTAGTTTTGCTATCAGAAAGATGATTTGCCATTTTAAAGATGGGACTGTTGATGTATTCAACATTAAGATGTCTCCAATTCATTTTTCTATAACTGGTCTGTGTCCTTTCTCCTAGAGTCTCTTTTCTAAAAGAGTCTGATGTTAGCATGTTGCTAATTCTAACAAGCTAATGCCCCGATGCTTTACTTCGCATAACCATGCATAACACACAAACATAAATCGTTGACTTTTAATTAGAAATCCAAGTACAGTACATGAGTCAACATTTCTCTTGCGGGATTTTTGTCAATGGGATTGACTTCCATGAATGATACTTGCAATGTTGCCTTGAAAAGGTTGAAATTAAAAAGTGAAAGTGACATTCAGCCAAGTATGGTGACCCATACTCAGGTTTCGTGCTCTGCATTTAACCCATCCAAAGTGCACACACACACAGTGCACACACACACACTGTGAACACACACCCGGAGCAGTGGGCAGCCATTTATGCTGCGGTGCCCGGGGAGCAGTTGGGGGTTCAGTGCCTTAGTCGCGGTATTGCCGGCTCGATACTCGAACCCACAAGGTTAGGAGTCAAACTCTCTAACCACTAGGCCACAACGTCCCAAACATGCAGATGCAGCGTTACTTGACAGTGGCATATGATTGACAAAGAGAGACCAACGCGAGATCAACGGCCACTGTGTCTTTTTTATTTTAAGTGTCTTACGATTCTTTGCATCAGAAGAGCCTTAAAATACCATTAAGGTTGGCAGTCAAATGTTCATGCTGTAGTACAATGGATGTGATGAACAGACGTTTTTCTGGTTATTCTTCATTTAGTCTCAGCCTCAGACGGCACGCCCACAGTCTGTTCAGTGATTGTCTGATGCACACTGCACACAAAACTGGCAAGTGCTGACTCAATCTGATTAGACAGTATCTATGCCATTTCCGGGGTAAATGCACACAATGTTTTAGACCCCTTGGATATAGAGATGTGTTGAGACTGAGAAGGCACTTTCAAGCATTCAGTTTGCCTGAAATCTATATAAAATGTCCCGAGTAGTCAATAATCTAGTTATCCGCAGAACTGCATTGCATATAACAACTTGTTTTCTTGGTTATGTGTGCTAAATTATCCATTTTTGTGGATGGACAACATTTCTGATCACAAAGTCCATCTGTCATTCTGTCAGGCGGTCTCTTCCTGTCTAAGTGGGCGGTTCTTGGCCAGAAAAACCTGCAAACTGGACCAGACTTCATGCCTCAATTCAAAGTATATGCAAGAGAACATTCCTCATTAAGAGGATGTTGTAAACAGCTTAAATTTCGGTCTGTTTCTCACACGGAAGACTTGGAGACTATAGCACACCAGTCATAAAGGCCACTTTTATGATACTTCTATGGCGGTTTAGAGCTCCATTCATTGTGACTGCATGGAAAAGAGCGACGGGTCAGGGGGGAATTAAAAGTGTGAAACTGTGGAACACTGCACCCACTGATAATATTGCTTATATGCATGTGCTGTGTTGTTTTGTCACCTGATTTACTAAAGGAATTATGCAAATGCAACAAACTCACCCACAGAATTAGAGATGATTGCAGTTTGCATCAGACAATAATGTGCCCTATACATAGAAATGCACCACGACAATGACTGAATGGGATATTTTTTCAGGTTGAGGTTATTTAATACTGTAGGATGTTTAAAAGACTTCTGAAAAACCTTTGCCCAGCTACAACTACTGCTGCCGTGATTACTAGAAAATCTACAAAAGCATCCCTTCCAAAAATCCCCCATTTATAGGAGAATAGTGCTGATGTTTGTAAATCAGGCACATTCTATAATGAGCCTCATTTGCATCAAAAGGAAGGGTGTTTGCCAAGAAAAGAATGACTTAATTTGAATGTTCAGCCTGCTATACCTGGTTAAGGTGAACTGAGGTCTGTGTATGTATGAATAATATACTTTTTCCCCCATCCAAACACATAAAAGTTGTTATAAATAGAGAATAATGGTATAAATGCAAGAAGGTTTACTGGTGTTCTTGTGTCGTGAGTACAGTGTAACCTGGTTTTATAAGAATATGTAACTATTTTATAATTTGGTGTTTTTTTCTGCATTGATTCATATGAAAATCAAGCATGAAGGTCACTCCATTTTACGGGTGGTATGACAACCTCCAAGCCCATCAACTTATCTGCGGTTCTGCATTTCCTTCTGAAGACATTACTATCAGGACTTTTAACTAGATAGTGATCATTTCATCTGATCTTTACAGTTTGAGCGGCACGTTTTGGCTTGGATTGTTTTATGATCCTGCTACAATGATGCATGCTTTGCAAAAAGAGTGGGATGATGAAGTTAAAAACTACATTGGACTGACAGCTAACCCACAGCTCGCCCGAAGCTTTATTGCTCATTTTACATATGAAGGATGCATTTCTTAAATGCACTGCAGTAAAAAAAAATAGCCTGTTTATTTCAAGGGTGACCAATTCTGATCCGTTAAACTGCAGAGTTCAGCTTCAGTCCAAACTAAACACGCCTGAACCAGCTAATCATAGGATGTCTGAAATCACACATCCCAATTTAGAGGCTGCATCCTCTGAAGTCTGCATTGGAAGACCTAATGCGTCACAGCGTCACGATGAAGGCTGTCCCAATTTGAAGTCCCCTTCACCTACCTCGAAATACATTGTTTGTTTTCCAATTATCCACAGTTACAACAAGAGTATCCTTTGCAGCCCAAACTATCCCAAAATTCAACACAAACCCATGATGACAGGTTTTTGTTTTTTAGTAGAAACAAAATGCTGTATTACATTACACTTGTAAATGTAAGTATTTGGGTTTCAAAGCAAATATCTGACTCGGTTCGACCTTCACAGCCTTCATAGGTGTGGCCTTTGAAGTCAACATCCTTCAAAAGATACAGTTTCTGAGGAGGTAAATCTTTTGAAGGAGTAATTACTTCGGAATCTTTTTAAAAATGTGTGTTCCATTAAATATGAATGAATGTCGCGCGAACATTGTCCAGATATACAACATTTGCAATGTTGTCAATGTCATGTGACCTTCAGCGTCACTTTTGTCGGTTCATTGCCATTCACAGATCTACTCATCCCACTGGATTCTCACTTCAGAACCTCACTGGAAATAGCAGGTCATCCATGGAGTTTTTGCCTACTGTCTTAGGAATATTGTGAATTCTGACTCTTTTCACACTCTCTCTTTTTTGCAGACTACATAGCAATTTCAAATTCAGCCTAGGTCATCAGTATTGCTAGAAACTTCCAGACAGGTGTGTTGAGACACGTTGGAGCTAAACTCAGCAGGAACATGGCCCTCCATGAGCAGGACTGGACCATTTTGGCTTAATTCGATGAAAAACATCAGTATCACATTAACATTGACAATAAGGGCTCCTGGGTCTCCTTGACTTGTCTTTGAGAGTTTTAATTTACATGCTGTCAACAGAGATTCTAGTCGTACATAAAGAGCCTCATTCCTGACCCTTCTCTTCACTCCACCTGTCCTTCATCTAGCCGAGTTGAGTCTGAATAAAAGCAACAGTCCTCTTCATTTCTCTCTCCAGCAGGTGGCAAGTCCTTCAAAGAGGCCTTTTGAAGGAACTCCACAATCTGCGGGAGCCCCTGCTGCCTGAGTTCATCTCCTCCGCCACTAGGCTTTAAAAGGCCACCTGGAATGTATTGTACCTCGACTCAAAGCATAGAGCAGGCAGCACCATATTCACATTGCTGCAGTGGAAAGCATGTGATGCACACAAAAGCATGACTGTGGCAGCTCCAGTCAGCTTTAACCACCACGGCTATGCCATCAGTGCTATTGTGTGTGATGAAAATGAAGAGTGTGAGCCACTCAAATGCGTGGAGAGAATGATGGCATGCGGAGACTTTGTGGTGACCGACGCACAGATTTATGTGTACACACAAACATGAGCCAACAAACTAAACCTGTGATAAGGGGAAATGTACACACTCAAAGCAAACAGCAAACTGGGGCTGATGCATTCTGGGTCAAATTAGGCCTCCAGCCAATGATAATAAGAATTTGGAGAGTGCAACAAATGCTGTCTTAAATGAATTCCCTTCATACTTTTAAAGCAGCAGTTTGACAAAAGCACCTCTGGCCTTTTTTGGGGGAATATAATACATTAAATTTCCTGACAGATATTGCAACAACATATACGCTACAATGTGCACATTTTCACATTTGTGAAGCCGACGAAAAATAAAATATAAATATGAGACGAAAACCAAAAATGCTGCTTAACTGGAGTAATAAAATGACTAAACTAAAACTGACATTCAAATACATTAAAAGCACACAATAAAATGATTACAACTTAAACTAAAATGAAAATGAAAACTGAAAATTTTAAATTAAAGGCTCAGTCAATACAAATACATAATATACTATAAAAACATGATACGTAAATAATACTGTTATTACCTCATAGTGTCACTTGAATCCGTATGAATCTGTTTCTGTATCTAAATAATTTCATGAAACCAAAAGTTAGTTGCGTTGTTTCTGAACACTGAAAACTGCTGCGAAGCTTCTATTTGCAGTGCTGTGCTTAACACTTAAACCAGACTAATAAATCTTCCTATTAGCTCAGAGGCTGATTTGTTCAGTCACTAGATTTATTAGCTTAGTCACTTCCTTCCTCACTTCCTTTTTCTTACCCTCAGCTGGTCTATCACACCCACAGTCATTTCGAGCCAACTACTGGAACAATTAAATAGCAAGTTCATTCAGACTACAAAGTACCTCAAATATAAGGTCACTGCCACAATCTATATCCTCCAACTTTACGGATGGTCAATACTTGGCAGAAAGGCCATAGAAATACCGAGTAAAATACTTTAGTATTTTTTTTTTTCTAAGCTTTAACCAAACCTGTAAGTTATTTTATTATTATTATTAGTTATTATTATAGTTATTATTTGACTTTTCGTTGACCGTTGCTTAAATATTGAGTAAGACTAAGAAAGATTTTTATTTTTAAAGACATTATTACATTTATTCAGCAAGGATGCAGTGAATTGTTCAAAAATAATGGTAAAGACATTTATAATGTTAAAAACATTTCCATTTCTAATCTTCAAAGAATCATAAAAAAAAAAAAGTATAATATTTTCCATAAAGACTTGAATAATGGCTGCTGAAAATTCAGCTTTGCCACCAGAAAATAAATTACATCTGAAACAAATGTACCATTTTTAATGGTAATAATATTTCACAAGGATACAGTTTTTACTGTATTTTGTTTAAAATGTTTTTATTAGGGAATCCAACAATTTGACAATCAAAGTTACATAGCTTTTTATGATTCCTCATTTTTACTGTATTTTTTTTATCAAATAAATGCAGCCTTGGTAAGCATAAGAGACTTCTTTCAAAAACATAAAAAAATAAATAAATAAAAAACTGCTGAACGGTAGTGTATAATAATATTTTTTTTTACACAAAGCCAAACCCTCACACAAACTTAAGCATTTTTATGTCTTTTTTAAGACAATTTCTTCTATTTTTGTATAAACTGTTTGCTGGTATTACACAATGGTCTGGTCACCTCAGCATACTGTAGGTGATTTCAGGTTTTACTATCCTTTACTACTGGATGTAGGCTAAAATGAGCCTTGTGATTCCTGAGTTTCTCTCTCCCACTCTCTTTCTCTCCTGCTGCTCCTTATCTCCATCTGGTCTTGGGTTTACCATCGATTGCCAGCTCGCTCTCTCTCTCTCTCTGTCTCTCTCTGTCTCTCTCTCTCTCTCCTTCCCTCTTGTGCAAATCTGGCTTAGGACACAAACACCATTATCTTTGCAAAACGCAGCCACATTTTAAGCTTTAAAACCATAATGTTAGCATAATGTTAGAGAAAACCTGGCCACAGAGTCAACGTCCAATGCAACAGCTGGCCATTAATCATACCGTAGTTTTACAAAACACACAGCGAAGCCTATTATCAGCCATTTTAAGGGAATAATGCTGAACAAACGTTTGAGTCCCTGTGTAAGGGCCTGATAAGAGAGCACATCACCACAGTGCGTCTCACAGGCTAGGCATACTAATGAAAGGCTCTAAACAAGTGGCAAAGCCCCTGTAATATGTCATTAGCCATGTTTGCCAAGGAAAGCCTGAGTATTACAGTTGCTAATACATATTGTTAGGTATTTAAACAAACCCTTAAACCACAAAAAACAATTTTCTTAATTAGTACTTTTGTCTTGTTCTCCAGTAAAAACATTTAAACAATTGTTATAGTAAGATGGGTCAACCTGTGCCGAAAATGATAAAACAATTATATATTTATTTAATAAAATATATATATTTGTATATTTTCTCCCTTGATGTAAGCCCAAAGTCAATGATTAAATCAGTTTGCAGAAGATGTTGAAAAAATAACATGCCAAAGACACTCAGAACACTGCGTAGCAACATAGCAATATCTTTACACACTCCCAGAACAGACTAGAAACTGCATAACAGCCTAACAATGTCTTAGCAACCGCAGAACAATGCACAAAAATACTAATATGTTAGCAATTGCATGGAACATAATGTCTGAACCAACCTGAACAAACTAATAACACCCTAGCAATCGCAAAAACATTCATAACACAGTTAGCAACTGCAGTGTGTAGTAACATAACAATGTCAAGACTATCAACACCCTAACAACCACCTAGAACACATTAACAACTGCACAGCAACAGGGCAAAGCCTTGGCGACCAACTAGGAAACCCTAACAATCGCATAGCAATGCACAAAACGTAATAATTTCTTGAAAATCCCCCCAAAAACACTAGCAACACCCTAGTAACTACACAGCGACATGGCAATGCCTCAGCAGGCAAACAGAACACACTAATGACATCATAGCAACCACAAAAACATTCACAATACAGTTAGCAACTGCATAACATAATATAATAATGACCTAGCAACTGCATAGCAATGCACAAAACATTCATAGAGCACCCTATTAACCACATACCTTACCATTGCACAAAAAAATCATAATATGTTATTGCATAGCAATAAAATAATGTCTTGACGAAACCCAGAACACATTAGCAACGCCCTAGCAACCACGCAGAACACCTTAACAACGGCAAAGAAATAGGAAAGTGCCTTGGAAACCAACCAGAACACCTAGCTACCACTCAGAATGTCATAGCAACTACATAGCAATGCAAAAAAACATAGTAATATCTTGACGACCTATTAAAACATACTAGCAACACCTTCGCAATCATCGAGAACACCTTAACAACTGCACGGCAACATGGCAAGGACTTGGCAACCAACCAGGTCACACTAATAATAACGACCACAAAAACATTCAAAATATTGTTCGCAACTGCATATAAATATAATTAGGTAGCACTTTATTTTACTGTTCTTCATGTACATACTATGTACTTACTATAGTAATTACAATAAATATGTAATAACTAGGTACTAACCCTGATCCTACCCCTAAACCTAACCCTAACCCATGTAGTTACCTTGTGTTACCAGAACTTTCTTAGATACACTGTAAGTACACTATAAGTACATGTTAGTACACGTACTGTAAAATAAAGTGCAACCTATAATTATGCCACAGCAACTGAATAGCATCACAATCATATCTTGACAAAACCCAGAACACAGTAGCAACCACACAGAACACCTTAACAACTGTATAGTAACAAGACAATGCCTTGGCAACCAACCAGAACAGCCGATCAACTGCACAACAACGCACAAAACAAAGTATTGTAGCAATGTGCACAACATATTAATGTCTTGGCAACCTTCCAAAACATACCAGCAACACCTTAGCAATCACACAGAACATTGTAACAATTGCATAGCAACAGGACAATGCCACTAGCAACCTCCCTGGACACCCTAGCAACCACACAGCAATGCACGGAAACATTTATATTATGTCAGCATCTGTATAGCTACACAGTAATGTCATGGCAACACCCAGAACACACAAGAAACACCTAAGTAACCACTTAGCAACATCCTGGCAAGCACTCAAAACACCATAGCAACTGCATATTGCGACATAATAATATCTTGACAAAACCCAGAAGGGAACACACTAGCAACCGCACAGCACACCTTAACAACTGCATAGCAACAAGGAAATGCCTTGACAACCAACCAAAACACCCAAGCAACCACTCAGAACACCCTGCCAACTGTGCACAAAACAATTTATTGTAGCAATGCACACAACATACAGTAGTAATGTCTCGACAACCTCCCAAAACATACTAGCAACACCCTAACAACCACGCAGAACACCATAACAAAGGCACAGCTAATGGGCAATGCCTTGGTAACCAACCAAAACACCCTAGCAACACCCCTGGACACCATAGCAACCACACAGCAATGCACCAAAACCTTCATAGTTATCATTCATGTTAGCATCTGCATACCGTATTTTCCGGACTATAAGTCACACTTTTTTTCATAGTTTGGCTGGTCTTGCGACTTGTAGTCAGGTGCGACTTATTTCTCAAAATTTATTTGACATGATCCAAGAGAAATGAACCAAGAGAAAACATTACCGTCTTGAGCTGCCAGAGGGCGCTCTCGCGGCTGTAGACAGTAATGTTTTCTCCTGGTTCTAAATAAATGCGACTTATAGTCCAGTGTGACTTATAAATGTTTTTTTCCTCATCGTGATGTATTTTTGGACTGATGCGACTTATACTCAGGTGCGACTTATAGTCTGAAAAATTACGGTACATACCATCATGGCAGTGAATACCGCATGGGCAAGAACAACTCAAAACTTCTTCAGAAAATATAAAAATGTAGTTTTAGTATTGTTGAATTCTTGTGATTGCATTGAAAGTGTGGATCTGAAATGTGGTGTTGTAGATTAAAGAGGAACTTTGTGTTCGATCGGCTCCTGATGTGACAAAGTGTTCCCACTCTAGCAGTCACTAGAACACTTCTAGAGTAAAGGTTCAGCACTGATGGACAGTTTCCTAACAACATCCTCTTCTCCACTCTCAGAGGACGGCCAAAATTGAGCTGAAATGGCTTTCTCTGACCTGTGCACCAGAAACGGCTCCATCGCTTTAAACTGCGTCCACACACTGAATATAGTTGATAGACTCCAATCAATTCTGCCACTGAAGCTGTTCCTTGTCATTGATTTTTAAAATTAATATTATAGAGTTCTTACTTTCCTCCTATTTATAATATTTTTTGTATGCTTTTCTAGTCCAAAACCAGAAAATAATTCTTCCCCCATACACTGAAGCCAAAATCCACAGGCTTGCGTAAAGTCTTTGACAGAAAAGCTTGATCAAACATACAGACAGAGCACTGCTTTCATGTTCTCACACTGTCCGTCTTTAAAAAAAAATCAATATGCCACATTGAAATAGACTATTTTTGCAGCCACTATCTACAAATCCCAGACACCAGGTCTGGAGATAGATGTGGAGAGGAAGGAGATGGTGAATAGAATTGGGAATTGAGAGATAGTGGAAGAGGAAATAGAGATGGAAGGTGATGAGGGATGGGATTACAGCATTGATATGAATCATATTAGCGTCTCAATAGAGTGTTCGAGCTGAGCTTGCAATACAAATTACCGCTGGGAAAGGCTAAGAATGGGCTTAGGTAGTTAACCCTCTGGATTTCAAAGCACCATTGATGCGCTAAGTTGCTCCTCCTCCCTGCGGCAGGCAGGTTCAGTGCTTGTGCGATAGTGAGAGCGGTTTATCAGCAGTGTCACACCTCCAAGCATCACACCGAGAGTGAAAGCTCACACAGAACAACAGGAAAACAAAAGCAGCATGGGTTGCATCAACTGCATTTCCTGTAGGGCTTCCTCAAAGCATGTCTAGTGATATAAGGAGTGTCGAGGAGGCCTGCTGGGCATCCGTCCAAACAGATTCAACCCTGGAGTTATATCAGTCAATCTGTATGTGACATAAACAGAGTAAGGAATCGAAAACAAGAAAGCGCATAAGGATGAGGCCTTACAGTATATGTCTGTGAATCAGAGTGGGCGGGCAAGAAGGTAGAAAGGTGTAGGAATCATCGCGGCACTGTCTGTTCCTCATCCTCTGAGGGCTCATTGTCCTGACCTCACGTCACTCAATGAAGTGCATTTACCTGTCGGCTGTGCACTGCAACCCATAACACAGTTCAATCTGTCAAGCCTCCAGTAATTTGAATGCTCACCGCACCGCTCTGCAATGGTTACAAACCTCAAACCAAATAGGTGAGGAACAAGTTAATTAGCCTGTCTATCAGCGAGGCTTTCTTCACTGTTAAAGTGCCGCTGTAATGGCCATGTTAGCTGAAGCAGCTCTTGATCCAAGGAGTTATTTCAGCTATATCTTCACCTGGCTTTAGTTTGCAATCACGTAGAGTGGATGTCCTGGTGAAGTGTCCTCTTCCAGTGATCCGTCTTGTCTGTCAGCACAGCGTGTGTTTACTGCAGGAGTTGGCCAATCACCTCACTGTGTTAATCTGCATACAAGTGAAGAGCGCCGAGTCACTTTAAGTGATACCTATGCTGAAGTTTATGCTTGGAATACTACTTTCTTAAAGCATTTCAAAGGGATCTATTAGAACTTTCAGGAAGAGAATGTCATTGTTTGACTGATCTCACTGAATTAGGTGTCTTGAAATATCACTCAGACAGTCTTAGTCTCTACAAAGATGTGAGGATGGAATCTTTGTTTAGCCAGTCAGAAGACTTTCTGTCTGTCAGTCCACCAAGGAGGATAACGGCAACTAACTATAGTTTCAATAATTGTTCTAATCATTAGAACAGTCATTAGAGTCCACTCCACAGCTATAACGATAATGACAGAGAGGAGCGATATCATTGGAATCACTTTTAAAGAACTATTTTTTACCAGCTCGTGAACAATAAAATTATTGACAACAAATCAGAATTGACTTTAGCCTGGTGGAACTTTTTTGAATTACCTTTAAAGGACACTCCTGGACGTATTAGGAAAGATTGTTTGTCTTTGTAATGTGTAATCGAAATTGTATATCTTGTTACACCTCTGAAATGACTTTACATTTCCATCTTCAAGGCGGTGTGAGTCGGGGGGGAAAAAAACATGCATGGAACAGTTCTACAATGCAATATTAAAACTGGGGCTGCTGGAAAAGACCTGTTCACACCAAGAAGAATAATGACTAGCATCTAAACAGTGAATCTAGCTAGTGTAATTTTTCAAATCTAACAGTGGATTTAGCTAACTTAGTGTAGTAGAATAAAAACAACACAGTCTCTTTCACTGCAACTTCGAATGAGGCACGACAATGTTGTCAAAACTAGCGCTGGATACCTGAGGTCATTTTACATTTTACATTTACATTAACTCCACTGTTCTCTTAAATTCAGAACAATTTTTTTAACTTTTTATCTTTATAGTTCTTGGTGTGAACGGGCCTTAAGAGGGGACAGCTGGACTTTATTTTCTGGGCATTGGGATTGAGTGGGGGCCAGTATTGGATCACTGGAAAACAATCGCAATTTCAACCAAGCGAAACTAGTGTAGCAAACTAGGGAAGTAAACTGAGAAGGTGAGTGGGTGCGTTTCAGATGATTTCCACCTAAAACCTTTAAATAACCTCAAATTAACCTAGTTGCTGCCCCCCTGGCTTCAATGTTTGCACTTTGAATAATGGTGAATGTTTGAGAGGTCGTGATGGCATTTCACTCGTGAAGGCGATCCAAAATGGGATTTGCTGAAGCAAAGTCCTTTTAGTCAACACCAAATCGAAATGGATGCTATTTACTTTTTAATGCTTTTTAATTCTTGGTTTTATTGTGCATGATTCACTGGTGTGCATTTTTCATAATAAAAAAAATGTTTGCCTTTGTAAACTTCCATCAAACTGTCATAACATGCTCGTCTGCCTCTGAATCTGAAATGACTTTCCTTTTCAGATGATGCTATGTATCCCTCTTACTTTCAACCCTTCGCCTCCAACCGCTAGGCACCATATGCACACATTTAATGATCCAGCCAATGAATAAACTCAATAGCCAACTGACAACGGTGCGGTTTGTGAACACTGTTTCACGTTCACATTAATAGCAGACACTGTGTACATGCTTCGACAGGCCATGATCTTTTTCACAAACTATTTGTAAATCCAAACAAAATGTTTGACCATTGGGTAAATATATTGTTGACTCTTCAAACAATTACAGTAATTAACATGCAGGACTGCATCTTGTTGTTTAAACTGATGAACCAAATAGGCATTCGGTCTGTGTCCCAATCTATCCATCCATCCATCCAATGCAAGTTGGATATCTGTATATCTTCTTCTCTAACTGTATTTTTATTGCTGCAAGTCCCTTGATCTAGATGCATAAATAGCTTTCCATCAGGAGATCCACATGGACATGATAAAAAACTTTATTATTCATCATTCCTCTAATTAAGAGTGTTCGTTAACTCACTCTCTGGCCCCGGGGGGGTTTATTTTGCTGATGAACACATAAGTAGTACGCAATGGAAATGCCAATTAACTCCATTTATGCTTCCAGACACTCTACACCTGCATGAAGACAGACTGCAATAAAAATACCTCAACAGAGAGACAAATTCCTCATAATACCAGTAAGAAATACCATCCAAACACAAATGTGAGAAAATAAATCACTCTCATACACATATATGGATGAAATGCGCAGTAGTCTACACATGATGGGCAAAATGGATACAAACATGGGTATTTAACACTAAAACCCTAAATGAAGCTGCAAACGTGAGTCACACACTAGGTTGACTGTCACTTTGCAGTATGTGTCAGCTATAAAGGAGATCTGATTGTTAGCATTTTGATTCTTTGAGCATTCAAAGAAATACCAGGCACATAACATAGTACCAGTGAGGCTGAATAACCTATGCTTAAATTACAGGTGCATCAGTCACAAAGCTATCAAATGACTTACAATGTCAAGGAGAACATCTCAGAAATAACAAAAATATACCAGACATGCACCAGCGGCATCAGTGAAATAGAACAGTGACTGAAAGTTGGCACTTACTGTCTTAATTTCTAAATGCCACAAAAGTACTGCTTAAATAAAACGGACAGAATAGAAAGCGATGCTTCACAATGGAAGATTTTACAAAGATGCAACTCAAAAAATTCTTGTTAAGGCAGTATATGAGGAGCACAAAACCTACAAAAGTAATTTGGCTTGATGAGTGACCTTTCACCCTCCTACCTACAGGCCTATGTTTGGAGAAAGACAAACCCACTTGTTAAACTTGGTTGTGGACCTCTAATTGTATGGGATAATAGATATTATGAAGGTCATTAGGTCTCATGATTCCACAGGATTGTTGTATAACAGCCCAGGAATAGCCTATTAGATTTCAGAAGACCATACACCCACAGACAGCTTTCCCTTTTTATATCCCCATTTGTATTGAAGTTGACACATCGTTTCCACTTTCATTACTCAAAAGATTACACTCTTAAATAGTGCAATTTCACACTACACAGTTTAGGACATGTTCAACAGAATTCAAGAAGAAATTAAGAGGCTAAGAGTGGTCCTGCCCCTTTATGAGGACCTCAATGTTTCTGTTACTCAGCCATATAATAAACAAATGACTTAACACAAATTAAGTGATTTATTCTAAGAGCTTCTGAGTACTAGCAAGAATACATACAAAACATCAACAAAACTTTAAAAAAAAGGTTCCAAAATGTTTGATTTATTTTATTTTTATTATTTATTTTTATTTCTTCTTTGCAGTGACACCTTTGAAAAGCCTTTTCGAGTTCCTTTAAGAGCCTTTTTATGAACATTCTAACAGAATAATTTTTTTCTTAGTTTGAAGAACATTTTTTAAATAATCTTTTTCCACTACAAAGAACCTTTTGTGGAATGGAATCCATGGGTTCCATGAATATTAAGATCTTCATGGAACCATCGATGCCGATAAAGAATCTTTATTTGTAATAGTGTGGCATTCAGAATTGGCCATCCAGACACCACTGTAAAATGTTTTGAAAATTTTTCAACACGCTGACAATCTGCCTCATGCTGTAATATCTAAATCAAATAGTCAAAAGTATTATTTAAGATGACTAAATATTAGGTTGCTTCAATACACTTAATTTTTTGTGTCAGATCAGATAAAATTAATTGTATCGGTAACAACTGCACATTTTCACTCTTTACAATGCATGAAACACATACGGACACTCATGCATAGCATACATTTCAATCAATTTCAAAACTCTAGCACAACACCCCACATTATGTTTCACATCAATGTTCACAACAAAAACAACAATCAAAACCACTCTGCCTCTCTTTTTTTATAGTGTTCCTCAACCATTTTTTCCCCAGGGTTCCTGTTGCAGGACCCTCCAACACTGCATCATTCAGATGTCTCCTTTATTTGACACACTCATTTCATTTCATAGAGCAATTTACTGATCAATGATCAATTAAAACAGGTGTTTTATCCAAACGGTGTTGTGTTGAGGCCCTCCAATTTCTCAACACTTTTCCTGAAAAATGCATGTTTTGGATGGCTTTCCTGTCTCCCTTATGCTAATCTCAACATAATAATAATAATAATAATAATAATGATAATAATACACCGAGGATGGTAGAAGCATTATATTATTTTATTTTATTTTATATTTTCATTTTATTTAAGTTGTAAATACTGAGTGTGTTTTATAAGAAAATGCTATTTCGGTATGTATACTTCAAAATTTCACATTTAATTCAATTTGTTACTTTTCCTGATACTTAGTAATTGTTTGTGACATGCACTATTAATTTGTGAGAATTGTTTCTGCACTTTTTTTCAGTGCATAAGAATCATGCAACCTGACTATGATGTTATAAACTATAACTAAACATCATAAGTATTTACCGGTAAATAATAATAATAACAATAATAATAATAATAACAATAATAATAATTCAAACAAAAAAACTATAATTTACAACTTTTTATATATTTTTTTATATTTCACAACAAAAGATCCTGTGCGTGGTATTCAATCTTAAATCTCTCTTTAAAAAAAAAAATTAAATAAGGTAATGAAGACTTATTACGACTCATTACTGAAAATTTACAATATTTTACAGAATTTCCACACCAAATACTTTAGGAGTTGGTATGTACAAATTACTTTGGTGGCTTACAAAAATACTTTATTTAGAGGCCACAATGTGAAAAAGCAGTGCAAAACCAAACGTTTTCGATTCAAATCCTCAATTTATTTACAGTAAAATTATATGTATTGTATTTTAAATATGTCAGTTATTTACAGAATTTGTACTCAATTTAGGTCTTGGAGCAGTCATACAAAATGTGCAGTACTGAGGCTCCCGCGGAACCCGGATCGAGAAACGCTGCTCTACATCATGTGTTTCAGCACCGCGGACAGCGACTCGAGAAGTCCTCAAAAACACTTCAGGCCAACTTGCCCCTCAGTTACGCTGCAGGGCCCACTGAAACCACGCTTTAGTTGGATTTCTACACTACATCAGCTGGTGTTTCTGAGCACAGCGTATGTGTGTGTTGGCTCAAAACTGCAAAGAAACCTCATAAAAACACATTCATTTAAATGGTTTCACTATAAGGTAGATGAGACCCCTGACGAGAACAATTACCGCACACAATTATATTACTTACTGCGTCGTGCAGGCTCTTTTGGGTACAGTCTGTGGAGGTGGTCCTTGAGGGCTGCTTGATATAGACGACGTTGTGCGTGTGTGCGTGTGCACGTGTGCGTACTAGTAAGACGACAGGTAAATAAATATGCTCTTTTAATTGCTCGCGCTAGGCGTTCACTACGCACAGCTTCGTATTAAACTTCCGTCTCCGTGCGCGTGAAATTGCTCTCGTACGATTAATATTGCGTGCGTCGCTTGTGTGCGAGATTAACCACGCACAATTGCTTTTAAATATTCGTGTGCTTAAATAACAGTCGAATAGTTTTAAATAAAAACAATAAAATAATAAAAATTAGAAAACAAGATATACAGGTGTGCTTCGCTTAAATGTATTGCTCGATTACAACGACTGACAACAAATACAATAAATCGCACACGCAAAAAAGAAGCGATTGCGAGTTGTATTAGACGTAAACGGAGACACACTACTGTTTACACACCTCCGACGGACTGTCGGTTAACGCAGATCGTACGAACATCAGACGCTAGCGCACTTGCCACGATTCCGTCGCCTAAAAGACTTGCAGGTAAAAAATAAATACCAAATATCTATGGGAATTAAACGGCTCATGAGAGTATCCTCTGTGGAAGCCAGTCAGGACTGAATATATATGATGTAATATCGGCAAAAAAAAAAAAAAGAAACACGGGTAGCTGAACACGGACGACGACGACGGCTCGCGGAGCCTCCCTCTCCTTCCTCGCGCTCTCGGAAACGTTTCTGTCCCTCGCTCGCTCGCGACGTCACAGGGCAGTGCGCCTCTCTCTCATCTGCAGTCTGTAGTGTGAAGACACCGCCGGTGAATAGAGAGGGAATTAAAGCGCTCATTGGCTGATGGAAAGACAGATGGTGCGCTCATATCCCAGATAAATAGTGCAGACCTCCTCCCTGCGCAGGGTGCACGAGCCAATGTGGTCTCCAGACCTCCTCTTCCAGTGAAGTGTCACTTTGATGTATGTAGTAATTCTGTCATTGTGTTATATGAATTCATCGACTGGAGCATCTTGATTCTTTTTAGATGGCAGACCAGTTGAATATATATGTATACATACACACACACACACACACACCCTGTATAGAGGATATATACAGATAGTAAACTTGCATTGGATAGGCTTTGTTATGTGACAACAGCAAAGCATCAGAATTAAAGCCTACAAACCTAATCTTACCTATAACTAAAGCTGTTCAGTTTGTTGTCCTATTACCCAGTTGTAAATGAGCCTTTCTGAACCATGGATTCTCAAAGGAATTGTCAGTGGGTTTTGAGAATGACAATTTACAACAAAACTGGGGCTGTGGTTTATATTGTTTTGAAGAGATATTTAGTTCCCCAACATAAATCCCATATATTAGCATAAAGAAAAACATGCATTTTTAGGGCATTGTTCTCTTAATAAACCTTTAATAAATGAAAAGTGTCTTTCAAAGTCTTTTCAACATACCTTATTTTATTCATAATCAGTGGTGAATTATCCTTCCAGATTGGCCTACAAATCGACATAATAACTGAACAGCAGTGCTCTTTTTGTATTTCCGTCAAGAAACACAAAGTTAGTTCCCAGTTTCTTGTTTTGAGCTTAAGAATAGAAGAGTTCCTCTGTGAGAGTGCTGCTCTAAACCCTGTGTCTCTGTTCTTGGCAGTGGAAGCTGAGAGGATGAGTCATGCTGGTTGAAAATGATATCTCAATATTCGATGAGAGCAGCATTTATCATATGAGTGAGGGTGCAGGCAAACATTTAATTATAGACCTAGTCCATTAGAATGTCAACACCTCAAAGTCAATAATGACCTTTAAAACTTTCTGATTTGCTGGGAAGAAATGTGATGTTTGCACCAGAGTAATCAAATGGATGGCCATATACATACAGCCAAACCACTGCCACATCTCATTTCATCAGAGGATCACTCTCAGACTCTTCTGAACATTAGTTCTGCGCTCTCACATTAGACGGAAAGGAAACTGGACAGTGTGCAGTGGGCTGCTGTAATTACTCATACAGACACTGTCATATTCAAGACAAAAGATTGTCCTTGCTGAGCGCACACAGACGAGTACAGTAGGACAGGGAGCACTTCATTGTTCCCTGCTGCAAATGTTTTTTTGTTTTTTTTTCGCAGACACTTTCAAGGAGCTTTCATTTAAATATACAGCGGCATGCGGTGGAGGCAAATAATTTACATCAATCCATAAGCGCTATAGTTTCACCGTAGGGGATGTGTATTCACACAAGAGGTGCTCTTTCCACACACCAGTAGGCCTATTACCATTCATTTGGAAGAGCCAAATGTATTTCTCTCTGCGGTATTGGTTTACGTGGCTATGAATAATTGGAAGTATTCATATGAAGCAGTTATTTTTAATGGTGCTTGCAGATAGATAGAACTATTAATAAATTATAGATATAATGATTGATAGACGGAACTAAAGATAAATGATAGAGCTAAAGATAAATAGAACAATAGAACACAGATAGATAGATAGATAGATAGATAGATAGATAGATAGATAGATAGATAGATAGATAGATATGTTACAATTGAAAACAGTTTAAATTGTAATAATATTTCACGATGTTGGTGTTTTTCCTGAACTTTTCATCAATTAAATGCAACCTCTATGAAATACTTTCTATTTTCTTAAAGGTGCCATAGAATGCAAAAATCACTTTTATAAGGTGTTTGAAAACAGTTGTGTGGCTGCAGTGTGTGAAAAGAACCAGCCTATAATGGTTAAAATCCACTCACTCATTGTTTTATAATTCCCAAAAATCATAAACAGTCTCTCCACAGAGCAGTTTCAGACTATGACGACAAAGTTGGTGAAAGTCCCGCCCATTTGTGACACTCTCAGCCCTGTTAGCATATACACAGCCCTGAGTGAGAAGCTGCGGTCCGCCATTACTGTTCTCTTGCTGCAGCTGCTGGAGATAGAATGAGCTATTAAAAGTGTTGTGTGTTGGGATGCACCAACAAACATAGGAGTCTCCATAGACGACTGAGGATATGGTGGTTACCTTTCATTTTCGAAGGAAATGTCCCAGGAAAAAATGGAAAAGTTCTTTACTTTGTGCTAATATTTTACACCGGACTGCCTCACAAAAGAGGGTCAATTCAGCGCTGGATTTGTGCAAAGATTGCTTCTGAATGAGGAATCAATACCAATGCTTTGTGCACAAGCATCCAGACTCAGCATCACATGTCATATTTTGTTTTCCAAAAGAGGTCCTTGGCACTCCTCAAGTCTAATGTTGCTAACGTTACCATTGTCTCTGCCTGTTTTCACTAATGCTGCCTTCAAGTGCTACCAGAATGATCGTGAATAGGAATGTGGTAGTTCAAAATTGCGTTTGGAAGCAATGTGTGAGGATCAGTAACACTGTCATTGTAACACTGGTCGCCTGTGAGCATGAGCTCTTGAAGGTTTGTCCAGGTTTTTGCAACAAAACCCTCCCATGGACATGAAAAGTAATCAATGGCAAAAGTGCTAAAGTAGCTCAATTCCGCGGGAAAACCGCTGTCTTGGCAACACTTTATGGGAGGCAGAAGCACCAGCTCATTTTCATTTAAAGTGTCCCTATTATGCCATTTTTAAGGTAGCTAATATTGTTTTATAAGTCTCCTAAAACAAGTTTACATGCATGCAAGGTCAAAAGACATGTTAGTTTTCTCAGAAAGCAGATTTAATTTGACCTAATCTCTATAGGATTCAAAGAATCAGTCTCTCTAAACCCCTCCTTTCCGAGAGCCCTCACTTCTGTGATTGGTCAGATGGCGCAGTCCTTTGTGATTGGTCCAGAGCCGATCTTTCTATGGCTCTGGATTGGTTTACCACATACAGCGTGTGTCAGAAACTAAACGCCAATTGCCATGACAGAATGACAGCCCTGGAGACTTGAAAATACATAAAATTGATGATATGGTTTGTAGCTTACCAACTGGAGCCAGAGTCTGATGATAAACGGTTGAACTGGCTGACTGACAAGGAACTGATTCACCAGCAGGACTGGAGCAGGACATTTCTCAGTGGTAAGTGTCAAGTTTTGACAAGTTTGTGGTAATTATGAGATGTGATCAAACAAATTTACCCTCACAGCATAGAATACATCGTCTTCTTGACATGGTTAACCACAGAAATTTTACTGTGTTTGTGGGCAGGCAAGTTGGCGACGTAAACCGTTGTGTGGACATTATGCAAATTTATTACTTAGTGTCGTAGAGCCTTTACAGGAATAATTTCAATTCCTGACGACTCATTTAGGCAATTGAAACTCTTTTTTTTACTGATAATAATCTATCGTGCACTGTCGGCTTGACAACTTTGCAAATAGTTTATGTTCACATATAGCTATATAACACTGCATGAAAGTTAATAGTCGAAAAGGCACAATAGGGGCTCTTTAAAGGGGTCATACACTTTAACAGAGCGTTTTGGCTCTTACCTTAAAAGTGGCAATTTTAACAAGCTATAAAAAAAAAAAAAAGATCTTTGGGGTGTTTTGAGACAAAACTTTGCATACGCACTCTGGGGACATCAGAGAACAAATTAAAATATTGTATCAATGCATTCTATGGCACTTTTAACACAAATAAATGCTGCAACTCAAATTTTTTATCTACATCTATGAATAAGTTATGATGTATGAACTTTGTGAAGGAACAAGGCTTATTCCAGTCTGAAATGTACCCCTCCAAATTGACAATCAAAATAATGCATCTATTGATGCGTTTCCCCTCAGGTATCCCAGCAGTGGAATCAGTGAGTCACAAAGTCCCGAGTGAGAAATTTCGACATAATGAAAACCAGAAAGAGAGAGAGAAATGTGCAGGAGTAGCTCTGGATACAAATGCTGTAGGTGACACTTCATCTCCGAGTTCAAACCCAGCTGTCTTCATCTTGGCTGCCTGTCTCTATCATAAACTCCCACATCTATTGCCAACTTCACTCTCTGCAGTCACAGAGAAATTAGTCTCTCACCTTAAACTGCCCTCATCCTCCCTTTTACTGCCCTTTCAACATGACAGTTATCACATTTTACATCACATTCATCCTTTGCTCTAGTCCTCACACACCTTTCTCTCCCCAGCGGCCGGTTTCTGTGAGTTCTCTGCTCGGTATTTATATCATTGTTGAATAATTAAAGACTGAAGACAGAGGATAATCTCCTCCTCTCTTTCTCTTTTCATTATGGAAGTCCTTTTCTCCAGCACATCTGATTGATTTCAAGTAGCTGGAGTGCTCCACTGCTCTCAGCTCAACATTTATCTTAAAATACCTGAGAAACCTGGGAACTCGCCATTCTTCTTGATTACAATTAACAAGCTACTGAGACACTTTCAGTGTAACTGGTAATTAGTGGTGTTTGTTGAGCCAAGAGTAACTGGAGCTCATACGTAAGGCAATTTTCTAACAAGCCTACATGATGTCTTAGCCCCAGCAAGCGTCCTTGTCCTTCTTGCGCTTTTCATTTACTACAGCATGCATGCATGCATAATAGACACAATTATGAGAAATAAAGCCATAATTACAAGTAATAAAGTTGCAAATTAAGAAAAAAAGAGAGTCATGCAGTTACATTTTGAGTAGATCTTCAGTTGTAAAAATAGCCACAATTAGAAGAAATAAGTCATAAACAAGTCACTTTATATTTCTTGATTTCGACTCGATCTCTTGATCCAATCTCAGACAGAAACAGTTACACTGTCCAAAAAAAAATTATAATATTTGCAGTTGTGAGATATAAATTTGTACTTGCAGTGTGAGTTATAGTGTTGCATTACTACAAACAAAGCAGCAATTCTGAAATATAAAGTCACATCTGGAAGACATAGTTACAATGACACGAAAAAAGACATAATTAGAAGAAATGCATTTGGAATTGAGAGATAGAGTTACATCTAAGTCACAATTATAAAGTTGCAGCTGTGAGACAGTCACATTGTGACACTTAAAATGAAAAGTCACATTTTTAGTTAATTATGTCAAAATAGCACTAAATCCTTACAGTTGAGACAAAGTAACACTTATGAGATTTGTGAGTCACAATGTGAGTTACAGTGTAGCATTAGAAGAAACAATGTCAACATTTTGAGATACAGTTACATTGTGAGATATAAAGTCATATCATGTGATATAAAGCCACTGTCTATAATTGTGTCAAGTGAGATTAAATAAGAAACAAAAGAGTACAGTTGTTCAGTTCAAGTTTTAATATATCTAAGTGTGCAATAAATTAACATTTACAGAATAAGTTACAGTGTCAGTCACGTAAGGATTATTTGTATTCCTTATACATCAGCTTGTATATACATCAAGTTCATAAGACAGCAGCATACTGGATTAATTCTACAGATCATCATCTATTTACTATGAGGAGAGGTGAGGAATCTGTACACAGCAGGTTATGATGGGGAGGATGGATTTATCGGATTTGTGGACAAAAACTACAATAACTACATTTTAAAAAATCTAAAATTAACAAAAAACTCAGGAGAAGAGAGTAGGGTGTAAACTCGCAAACAATACTGTACTGTCTTCAGCACGGTTTGTTCAAACAGCTAGCATATTACATGATTTCAAACTAAAGTTCACATCATTCATCATTCAGTCGCTCAACTGTTGTATTATTTACTCAACTTTCCTTGTAAAAATCCAGCAGAACTGCCACACTTGTAAACATGTACCGTTTCTTGTCTTTCTGTCAAGACAAAACCCTCTTACGTTCCTGGACTGACCTAAAATCTCTCAAATAGATCAAAATCAATACAAAACAGCACCCTAGATCTAAAATATATCATAATGCCACAAATTGATGACCTAGAACTTAATATTACATGTTACACAAAATAATACCAACTGACAGTCAAAAAAATAAAATAATTATAATTATTCCAGATATAAACTTACTGAGAGAGATCCGGAGATGGGAACCAAATACAGCAATATTACAAAAAAATATATATTCCAGGTTACATACAAGTTAAGTTCGATCAACAGCGTCATATTATCCATCATCAAAAAAAAAAGACTTCGAGTCAGGTTGAATTTCATTCTCCTAAACAAACCAAAAAAAGTGTTACACTAACAATGGAAGCCTATAAGGGAAGTGTACAACTGTACCCATAGACCTGCAATGTACAGTAAGAGGTAACAGAAAGAGAAGTGAGTCTGATCTTCAATGTTCAATCCATTTTTCATTTGTTTTCCCTCTCTTTCGCATTGTGTGAAGTCTTTTCTGTCTTTTTTCACCTGATCCCTGACCGATTCTGAAACAGTAACCAAGTAGACAGGATCAGAGCGTAAGAACTACAAATCCCTGCGGACTGAATAAAATATCACCTCGGCCCCATCCCCCCATCCTTTTTGTTATTCATTAATTTGCCGAGAACATCTGAACCCCCTTTTGCTACAGTGCAGTTTTACAATAATGCCACGTCAGTCAGTGGAGGTGTGTTAATATCCTACTTCCTCTCGATTACTCTATTTCTTATGTCCAAAAATGGATGCATTATAATCTAAGTCTGAATCTTAGTCATCACCCCTGGAGGAGCTCTCCGCTCATCTGGACCGTGTAGCACTGTTAGTTATGGAAGCCAGTTTCCACTATCACTATCACTATCACAAAAAAAAAAAATACAATTAACAAGACTATTGTAGGTTTATTTCATGCAATTTATATAACATAAAATAGCACAACTTGCAAATGTGACTTATAATTGCAACTTGAGGTCTTGCAATGTCACAATGGGCCTCATTCATGAAACATGAACAGGAACTTTGTGTCAAATTGTTTGTAAAGCCATTCTCAAGTAATTTTTCAGAGTCATGAATAAACACAAATTGTGTTTAGGAATTTCATATAAAAAATTAATTAATTAAAGATGAAAACAAATCACGAATCTAAACAAATATGATGTCATAATTCAATTATGCTGTGGATTCTAAAATTCATTTAATACTTGTTTATCAAATATGAGGTTTGGAACATTTGTGAATCTGAAGGAGAGTTTTCTGGAAGGTCCATTTTTTGTGCAAATTACTCATTAAAAAAAGTTTAATGAATGAGGCCCATCGAGACTTTATTGCTCTTAACTGTGACAATATATTTTGAAATGCAATTACCGTTTTATTAAATTGTTTTCACTCTGTGGTGGAAACAGGCTTCCATAGTTAGTAGTAGATGGAGTGTGTAATTTTTGTTACAGTTCTCCAAATTTAATGTGCAGCAATAATGTTTCCACTAGTATGTTGTTTTCCCCAAAAAGTTCTATTTTTTAGTTTGATCGTCCCGACCAGCCCGACACAGCAAAACTGGCTCAACCAATGGCATAAGTTTGGGGGTGGGATTGTATGTTTATGTAACCAATAGAGCATCACAGTCCCACCCACAGCCCGAGAGAGCTCTGGTGTCGGAAGTAAATTTCCCAGTCATTTCTCCCATTGACTTTTGGAAAAATCCGTATCTAAAGAGTTTTAGGACATGTGTGAGGATAACCAGCTACGGCTGAGCTCATAAGCATACAATATATCATTTCGAGTGAAAAAACGAAGAGAAAATCCAAAAACAGTCAAAGGTACAAGACTGTGTACATAATTTCATTTCGAGCGAAGGAACTACTCATCCCATAAACCACTGCGCCTTACTGAATTCGACTGAAGCCCACAGCCGCGAACGAGCCTTTTGAGCGACTTCCAAATCTGAC
Source organism: Carassius gibelio (assembly GCF_023724105.1). Lineage (NCBI taxonomy): Eukaryota > Metazoa > Chordata > Actinopteri > Cypriniformes > Cyprinidae > Carassius > Carassius gibelio. The sequence continues at coordinate 10,161,536 of NC_068389.1, forward strand.
GACAGCCGCGCAAACTTTTTCCTCCAGTGAATTTTATTTTATATAGTGAATGTGCAGTAGTAGCAGTTATTTCAGTATTATGTAAATAAATAGTGTTTTATATAGGTATTGTGTATTGAATATCATATTTATCATCGTGTATTTTATCATGTATTTTATATTGTGTGCGTGTGTGAAAGTGGTTACCGATAACGTCAGCAACATGGTGCAGTGCCTTGTCGTTGCAATGAATTATTACACAAATGTAAGTAAATGCACAAAAAGGTAAGCCAAGGCTAAATATTGTTTTGACAGTGCCATCATAAAATGCTTGATATGACTCATACTGTATGAAGGCTACAGTAGCCTAGCTAAAGTGGACGATAATGCTAACTAACGTTACCAACCTCCCTGCAAAACTCACCAAAACTTTGTAGGTCTTGTCCCTCATGCTGGCCCTTACAAAACCCACAAGCTGACCCTCGGACACGCTACACTCAACTAACGTTACATGACCCGATCTGAAGTGGGTTTAACCCCTTTGAACACTTTTGTTTTCCTCCTTGAAAAAAGCCATCATGGCATCCAAGGAGATCATGATTGCACTGATAAGTCTACCGTGCAAAAACAAACACAGGTTTTTATTTTATTTTTTTATTAATGATCTTCAGACTTCATGGACCTTCGCGGGTTTTAACCAGACGGTTACACAAGCTCCACCAATGCATCACTGACTACGTTTACATGCTGCCAAAAACCCGTTCAAAACTGGGATATTAGCAATAACCCGGTTGCGCACGGCCATGTAAACACCGGCAAAAACCCGGATATGCTCATATCCCGTTTTTTAAAAACCGGGATATTATACCTGGGGTACCCCTTTTCTAACCCGAATATATGGTCTTGTAAATGCGTTTCGGCATATCCCCATCAAAATGTGTGTTCTGCGCATGTTCTATTCGCAAGGAATCTTGGTCTTTTTGAGTCTTTGGATACAGGAAGAAGAATCGGAAATGACGCATATTGCGTCTTACGTCCAGACGCTAACCGTGCGTTGCCGTTTACATCGGGATATTGGTGACTGATTACACATTCCATGTATACTGGAGTAACTCTCTCTGCTCACGCATGTAAACGGGTTATCCCGAATGTTTCAGAAACCTGAATAGTGACCATAACCCGACCATAACCTGAATTTTAACAGCTTGGAAACGTAGTCACTGTGGGATTGTTCAGGATTGTGGCTAATGAAGTACTTATCCAAGACATTGCGTATAAAAGGCATTTATCTCAAAACAAGGTTAGTGCCCCATGAACTTTTGGCGTTTATATGAGCATATACTATCGCTTAGTACAGCCATAGCTGGTTTTAAATCTACCATGTATTGTTACATTTTTATGGCTTATACCCCAACTGTCAATGCAGAAATTGTATTGAATTCTTACTTCCGGCACCAGCTTGTGGACGGGACTGAGATGCTCTATTATGTAACCAACCAGAGAGTGTTTCAGGAAACCTGTATGTTTTGCAATCCCACCACAAGGGGCGCTGACATTACACACTTCACCTTTAAGCAAATGCAGAGTGTTTTCAGTCTGATTCATTTGTAGTCAGTTGAGAGGCTCGTCTGGAAGCCTGCAGGCAAGCTTTAGCCCTCCAAGATTGGGATGGAGTAACAGGCAACTCTAATTTCCTGTTTCCTCACAAACTAATACTTCTGTGGTGCTGCTTCACAAAGCTCTCACGCTCTCTATCTCTCTGCTGTCTGTCCGTCCCTGAGGCACCTTTCTCTTCGTCCTGTCTCGAGAGGTTCGCCACCTCTCTCTCTACTATTCTATCGTTGACCCTAAATCCTCTCTCGCTCTCCGCCTCTTTCTCCTCACCTATTATACTTCCGACGTCACTAAGGTTGCCCAAGTGCTCCACAGAATCAAACTTCTCTAGGTCGGAGGCGATGGTTTGCAGGCTGATGACTGACATGGAGTCTGACCCCGCCTTTTCCGCCCTCTCTCTTTGGCCCCAGCCCGCCTCCCTGTGTTTCTCCACCCACTGCCTGGTTTTCTCCTGATCGCCCCAGTCATTATCCATTAAAGGATTGGCCACCACCCCTGCATACGCCCCTGCCTTGATTATACCCTCAGACTCTGCCCCCACCGGAGAGCTCCGGCCCCCAAAGGCTCTGTTGCGCTCTCTGGCAGCACGAATGCGACCCCTTTGCGCATGTATCTGCTCGCTGATTTGCTCAAGGTTGCGGAGGGCAACAGAATATCGGGTCTTCACCTTCGCCACCCGTTCCTCCAGCTGGACGACTTTGGACTTGTGGTCCTGTTTAATGAGTGATGATAATCATAAAACAATGGATAAAAATAATTTTTGTCACGTTCATGCAAGAAATATATTAATGACATTATAGCAATCACATGAACAGAGGATCATCCAATCTGAAAAAAATATTTTAGAATAATTAGGCATGTACTACGAATATTGAAATTCAACCCAATTATTTTCATGTTATGGTCAATAATCAATAACTGGCTGACGTTATAAAAATGCATACTACTACAAAATGTAATAGACTAAAACAAACAAGAAAAAAATTCATAGAATCAATTTTAGGATTTCATAGGATTTCATTTTGTTACTTAATTCGATACGGCTAGCATACCTTGAATACCATTACAGCAGAGGCCAATCTCTGATGCATACCTCTAAGATGTGGTTGAACTGAGCCTTGAGCTCAAAATAAGGCTTGGACTTGATAATGACCCTCTTAAGAGCCTTCTGCAAAGTCTGCACACGCGCTTCCGCTTCCTGACAGAGCTGAGTGACACGCTGGTGCTCCCTCTCGCTCCTCAAACGCTCCTCTTCTGCCTCGTTCACCTGAAAACAGCAACATGTCAAATGTGATATCCTGTTCTGTTCTCAATATACATTTAAGCTAATTTATTCTCATATCTTTCTGTATCATTCATACAAAGACTTGACAAGTCAGTATTTAGATTTATGCATTTAGCAGACGCTTTTATCCAAAGAGACTTACATTGCATTCAGGCTAACAATTTTCTACTACCATGTGTTCCCTTGAACCACCAACCTTGCGCTTGCTAAAGCAATTATCTACCAGTTCAGCTACAGGAATACTATCGCATAATATCGATATATTATAATATCAATATCGCATCAACTTCTCAATAACAGCGTATTCTTAAGAGTTTCAAGAAACTTATATGGACGATAACATTCAGGAATGTTAAAGGTACAGTACTTCAGTATAAAGTTTACTTCGTTCTATTGTTTTCGTTCTAAGTTGTTTTATTACTGGTAATTTGTTTCTTTCTCTATATTTTATTACTGTTTACTAAAATTATAGAATTTGCTTTAAGTTAGCATAAATTTCCTGAATAACCCAGTTTTTTTCTGTAATGTGACGCATTTCAGTAAGACATGATACTGAATGAGAAAAAAAAAGCAATCCGGGAATTGTTAAAAGTGGGCATTAGAAAAGAGAATGGAGCCAGACTGAATGCGAGTTCGTTAAAATAACCTTTTGGCGATCCAGAAAACCATACAGCCTAAGTGACATCAGGAGAAAAGTCACTGCAGAGAAAGTTATTACATCTGGATTAAAGATAACAAAGACAGTTTTATTCTTTGGAATAACGTGCACCAATAAATCATCCACAGTAAGACGAGGCACATCCAATGTTATTATTCTGTTGTAATTTGTTTCTTTGATTTTTTTTATTACCGTTTCGTCAGTAATAAAATGTTCTGCTGTAATTAGTTTCTTTGATTTTTTTTTAAATTACTGATTGTTAGTCAAATGATTAATTAAAAAACTTGAAGCATTGTTTACTTCATTACTAATTACTTGAACGATCAATTAAAAAACTTCAAGCACTGTAATTTGTATTTTTGTTCTATTCTGTGTTATTTTTCTGTACTTTATTACTGACTGCTCACTTTGAATGATTAATTAATCAACCTGAATCAGTGTTTACTTCAATTGTAACTTTGTTCCATCGTATTATTATTATTTTTTTGCATGTAATTTGTTCTTTAATTTATTACTGACTGTTCACTTGAATGATTAATTGAATTAAGGCAATGATTATAATAACGAAGTCCGTTTAATAGTGTGTAAGTATTTTGGTATTAGTATTAAGAATCTTGAAATGTCACTTTTTATCAACTTTGGTATCAACAACTGAAGTTTTGGTGACTGTAGGATAATTTCACATCTGAAAAGTGCTGCTTCATTTTACCGGCAGGGCTTGAATTAAATATAAATGAAGAAATGTAACCTTGATCTTTAAGTTTAGGTGTGCATTCATCAGCATTATTGATTGCTCCCACTATCACAATCAAATTCACACTAACCAGCTGTGCACATTTAAAGAAGACACATTAAGATTTAACAATAAAACCTACAATTGTAACAATGAGGGACTGATTTTTGCAATTAAGACCTGTTGTAAACCTAAGAGCATTTGTGTTTTTGTGCAAATTTATGCCACCGCCTGTTACCGTGATTATCAAAGAGCAATGCTGAGTCACTATGTTGTACCTTGGCTGTGGCGTGGTTTAGCATCTCTTGCCAGGTAGGGTCCAATGTGTTCCTGTCAGCCAATAAACCTTGCTCAGCCACATAAACCATCTCTCTGGCAGCCGTGTGCATGGAGACAGCCCTCTCGTACCTCAGCGCAGCCTTCTGGGTCTCCTGTTGAGCCTGTGGGTAAGGTCATCCGTCATATTTCATATATAGCAATCAATCAGTCAGCTCTGTAAACATGCAGCCAATCAGAAGAAGCGAAAGAAGCGAAGCTGACCTTACAGAGAGACATAAAGTGAATAGGCACTGCAAATCCTTCCAAACTTTATATCAGGTTATATGTATGTAATAAAACACTAGCTATGGGATGTGGGATCAGTATGAAAGAATATAACAATTTAAAAGCAATATTACTTATGTAATAAAAGAAAATATAAGAGAGAAGTACTCTGTATAGTACTTCTCATCACACAAAGCCATAACCATCCACTTTATATAATGAGGGTGAAATGGCCAATAGGAGTTGAGGACTGTAAAGTTGACATCCAATCCAATCATACCACAAACAAGGCTGGATTTGAAAACCTTTTAGCTCAAAAAGCCTGGCTTGCTGTCAGTGAAAATTGCTGTGCACAGATCTGAACACCCAAACCAATCAATAAAAGTCTGGAACCGGGAATGGCAGGCCAGATTTCATTGGGATAACTTGCTGCAAATATGGCATCCTCGCCAAGGATGATATCTGACTTTGGCTACGTTCATATCGACAATTGCATTTACTAGCAGACTAGCAGACTCTACAAATGTTCAGTTTACAGGAGGGGAACAAATGATGTCTGCATGAATGAATATCTGAAGCCAAGACCCTTTTAACTGCTGCGAGAGCCATGAATATCACCTTTAAACATAGTGACAGGAACAAAAGTTAATATCTATGATGATCACATGTGTAACTCCAGAAAGTCTCATCAGAACTGGAACCACATTATTCAAGTAAAAGCTTAATAAACATAGTAGAATTGAGAAAACACAACACATTCATGCAGAAGAGATGGGATCTTCATTGCAGTTCGTACAGCACATTTTAATTGAACTCACTCTCAAAATTCAGTTGTGAGACCTGAAAATCTTGACAGGTAAGGCTGAATATAAAATGAGGATGGCGCTCTTGTTTATAACTGGAAAGTTTGTGAATATAATATTATTTTGCACAATATTCATCGATAGAGATCAAATCACTATGGAGGAGAAAATATGCCTATAAAAGGGTTTGCGAAAGCATAAGGTCATTATTAAAAGCAGACACATCATTTTCAGAAAACTATGCCATATTTCTCAGGAAACCCTATCAGAAGGTGCAAGACGCAAATACAGGAACTGAATTCAAAATTATTAGAGGCACTGGATCTTGCTTTAAATTTGTGTATGTGCAAAAAACAGATATTCAGAATTTACCAGACTGTGGGTTGCCTGCATGAATAGTCGACTAAATCAGTCTTAAGAAAGCCCTGTAGAGTTTGGCTGGTTTTGGGTTCACTCAACACAGACATGTTTCTAATGAAGGAGGCTACATAAAACGTATCCCTGTGCTCAGAGAGCAAAGAAAAGAACAGAATATAGAGTTCTCGAGACATGTTTTGTCAAAGGTTGGACTATTTTAACTTAACATTCGGTCTTAAAAATGCAAAGCTTGTGGCGAAATGCTCAAACAACAGCACAACACACGATGCCATTCCAAAGCTATCTGTCTGAATGTGTATTGCTTAAGTAGCGCTGCTCTAAAGGGGATCAATTTAAAGAAGCAACAATTTCGAGGGTGTTTTAGTATGCAAGCTGTCTAATACACATACATACACCAGAGCTGGTGAACAGTGACTTCTTTAAATGCCCATGCGATCTAATTTATCAGAAGCCACAAATAAGAAACTCCATGGCAGGTGTTGATTTAAAAGTAGGGCTGTTGCCTGGAATAGTCAATAAGTGTTTATTTGGCGAAAACCAATGAAAAAAAAGTCACTATGAATACTTCGCTCAAGCATGTTGCCAAATAACATGTACCTTCAACATAGTTTGTCTATGCCAAAATGAATGAAAATGTTTTCAGTGCACTTCCAAAATTTGCTTTGCTAGAAAAAACATGAAAATATAGATATATTTGATCATAATCAAATGTTTTTTCCCATTTGATTTAATGGAGTTAAGCATCAAATACGATGTGGTTTTCAGTATACGAGATCTGGAAGCAACAGCACATTTTTCTGCTTTGGCAAGCATTTCACGGGCTGCTTTTCTTGCACATGAAATAACCCACAGCCCCACAAAACTACGAGGATGTGGAACAATAACAGGGTTCGTACAGATACTGTATAATGAAATTCCAGGACTTTCCAGGACTTTTCAAGCACTATTTTGGGGATTTTCAAGGACTACAATCAGAGGTCTCACTTATCAAATATATACTTTATTTACTTTAAATTCTAAAAAAGGAAAATAGATGAATAAAAATTAAACAAGATGGTACAAATAAGGTACAGCACATTAAAGTATTCAATGCCTGTGGCAACTCTAAGTATGAGAACATGAAAGTCACGGTACTCTGTGCATTAAAGAGCGCATCCAAAGAGGAAATAAACTTCTTATTCAGTTCTCTTCTCCAGATGTTCCACAAGGTTTACGGTTCTGCAAAAGATGTACAAATAAAATTACACCAAATGTATTCAGTCATGGCAATCTAGCAAGCATGCAGTGTTGGTTGTAACAGTTACAAAGTAATTATTTAAATTTATTCTAATGACTTGCTTGCACTAAAACTATTGTTTATATTGTAAAAATTGTTTATCACTCAAATTGCAGATACAGGGTATTCAAAATACAGTATACAACTTATTACATAATGTATATTAAAGTTACTTTGAGCACAAAAAAATCTTTGTGAAATGCATACGTTTTAATGTTGTAGAAAAAAAACGTAAAAGTTTTAACTGTGACATGGTCATGACAAATACATTTATTAAAATATAGATTTATCCTTATTAAAGCTTCAAATGTTATTCAATCAAGAGCAGAAAGTGATTTTCTCTTTTTCTTTTGATTAACATTGAGACTGACAGCAGTGGGTTTATTAGACAGCTGTCTCTTTAAGACCTGACGCACATTTCGCGGATCTGACACAAATCCGGTTTTCTTCCAGCTCTTGACCTTCATTTAAGTCTTTGAAACTCATTTAAGACTGTGCTTGCGAGGATACTCCCCAAAATTGTCATTTTGACAATTTTATGTTTCGTCCTCAAGTAATCAATGCGGTACTGGTGCGCACTGTCTGAGGAGAAGCGGCCTTTCTCTCGGTGTACGTGTGAGCAGCAAAGAATGCCTCTTCAGACAGCGCTTCTTCAGAACCGAATTGATTTCTACTTTGGCTCTTATCGCGCTTGAAAAACACTTGAATGAGAGCATGATCATATGCTATAACCAAACCAAAGAGTGCCAGAAAAAAACGGATGGTGCTTTACTTAAACTGAAAATATTAATCACAAAAATAAAATGCTTACCTGTTGCACTGTGACTGTTGGGGTGAAATATTCTCGGACGGATGGTGGTCCAGTGCGTGCAACTGCACTGACATGACGCTCCCCTTGCATGTGACTCTTCAGTGCCGATTCGCCCATGTTTGAAATCTCGAGGGATTTGCGGCATATTTTACAATGAGCACGATGCACACTTTTAGGGTCTTCAAGAAGCCAATTTTTATATGGCTCCTTTTCCAGCCAAGCTGGATTAAATTTACACTTTCTTGGCATTTCTTCGTCTTACTCTTTACCATTTCGTAAATGTGCTCCAGGTAAGTGATGTCAGAACGAGCGAGTTAACGTATAAGGCGGGTAGAAGGAGGGGGATGGGCTGAGGTGTTAATTTTGAGCGTTAATTTTGTTTTATAGAAAAAAAATATACACTTCAAAATTGCTTTGTAAATTCATAAATATTGCCTTTAAATAATTCAAGCACTTTTCAATTACCTCGTCATTAATATGACTGTTTTCAAGGGTTTTCCAGGACTTAAATTTCAAAAAGTCAAATTCAAGTACTTCAAGCACTTTAAGCACCTTGTACGAACCCTGCAATAATGACAATTCATAGCAATAAAGCGCAGGCCCCAGAGTTTTATCACTTGCCCAAATCCCTCCGTAACTGCCACAGATTTGCAGAAATTTACCGTTATTCATCAAATGAATAATGTAAAGACAGTTACATAAAAATTTAGCTTTGCAGCACAGAAATAAATTATACTTTAAAATACAGCTATTTCGAATTGTAAAACTTAATCAATATGGAAAACGACTACATTTATTGAGCTTGTCTACTCGTTCTTATTTACAGTTTCTCATGAGAAGGACTGAAAGTTTTAATTCGGTGTTTTCAATCACTCTCTATAGCCTCGGCTAAACGATTTTCATCAGTTCACTTACATATTTGAAATTGGCTGCAAAATGCTAATGAAAAGTGATGTGCAAATCACATCTCGTGTTATCAGTGTTGATCACATTAACACACTCGCTCTTTCACCATAATGATCACTGCACTGAGAACAGTTTTTAGTGGTTCAGCAGAAGGATTTTACACAATAATGAGACTGGAAATGAATCAGCAAAGTACAAAAACATCTTGAACTCATCTGAGTAGATATGAAGCACACAAACATGCAATATTAGGCTCTCTTGCTCTCAAACACACACACACCTCTTTAGCGAGTCTACGGGCTTCGTAGTAAGGTCTGGCTTTCTCGATGCAGGCTCCCAGCTGAGAGCCCTGAGCGTTGAGTTTGCGTGCGGAGTCTGTGAGGATCCTCCTGTAGCTGGATCTCGCTTCCTAAACGAGTGTTAGACAGAGATAAAGAGAGTGAGAGAAACACAATGCTTAACTTGGCGTGTTGCGTAAAACACGTAAACAATACATATATTAATACTCGAATTTAGTGGTTCTCAACTGATCAGCACTCACAACTTGGTAAAAAACCCAGGGCTTCAACTCAAACTAACCCACATGGCCAGTTTGATTTATCTCTCTCCCTCTCTTTTTCACATCTTTACTATTACTCTTAAACAATTTTATGCATCCTTATTGAAAAATATATTTATTTTACAAATGTCTTACAGATCCCAAAGTTTTGAACAGTAGCATATATTATAAACACTGTGTCATTGCACTTCAGCAATTTTTGTGCACATCTCATTAACAGTTGTTAAATAGCTTTATTGCATTATATTGAATATAAATGATCACTATATCAGCCCTTCTCACCAGACATAGTATAGCCACTGATCATTAAAAATAATTATATTTATGGTCATTCACCCGCTGAAAAAGATTGGAACTAATTCTGGCTTCACAAAAAAAACGGTGAGACAATAGAACAGGTGTGAAGTGAATGGTATTATTAAGTACTGTTGCAAGATGTAATGGCAAGTCATTATATCATTCAAAACTCTAAGGCTGTGTCTCATCACGTGTGCATTTCGAAACAGGATGAGGCGTCTATGTCTAAGTAGGCAAATCACTAGATTTTGAGACACGTCCCTAGTGTCATACACATTACTTACATCCAGCTGTAGTTCCAGTCTGTTGATCTCATCACTGGCCTGATTCAAGTGCTCCAGCTCCTCCTGACAAAATAGTTGACATTCATTTACTATTAATAGAAGTATTAAATAACAGACAGAGGCATATGCATTTATATTAAACCGGTAAAATCACAGACCAGCAAATCTTATTCTAACATTTTGCTATTATATTCTATGAATAGAAGCAAACTGTGAATAATATATGTCATAGTTCAGGAAGTTCAGGGTCATAGTCACAGTATCAGGTTTATTTTGGGTCCAAATCCTAATACCTGAATCCTGGGGTCCAGCTCTTCCTCATATTCCTCCTTATCTTCATAAAACTCCGCCTTATCTTTCCCTTCCACCACAGTGCTCTCGGTTTTGCTCGTGATTTCCTCGTTTCCTCCATCCCCGCTTCTGTTTTTCAGGGTGTCGTCCCTCTCTCCGGTGTCCACCGCGGCACTCTGCTCTCTCCACTCCCCGGACTCAGGCTCCCCGGACCCGGGGGGGTTCTCACGTTGACGCCCCGGTTCCATCCGTGGCCTTGAGAATGACCCGTTTTGTTCTTAGAAATCAGAAAATATAAGTGCTTATATGTTTGCCATGCCTATAAATATATATCTACCCGAGTCTTTGCTGGTAAAGTGCTACATAATCGGTGAAGGAGAGTCATTTAACGGCGCAGGCGTGTTGTTTGCAGCGGAAGCGTCACGCAGAGGAGCTGACGGCGCAGAATGACCCGAGCTGAACCGTTAGCTTCGCGGCTAACTGCAGAAATCACAGCCTCTACAGTCTCCAGATCGCACTGCTCAGGGCTCACAAATACAGCGATAATTTAGTAGACTGACACTCTTAATAGTTTCCGTGATTTCTTAACCTCGCTATTTCTCCTCTCTCTAGCCGTCTTATTATTCTGATCGTTACAAACATTTTCCACTAAACCCAAAGTTCCCTCTTAGTTACGTTACTCCAGTTATTGTTACTGTAAAACCATATCATATATAATCTAAATTAATTTGGGATCTTCAAAAAGTAGGCTATAAGTAACTCAGGAAAAAAAATCCTGTCTTATCACCAGTTATATTATACTAGCTAAAACAGCTAAAGTTTAGGTAATATATGTGAATCTGAGAAACGCATCAAGTATTTCACGTTTAAAAGTATTTTTATCCTGAAAACATCAAATTTAATAAATTACATTAAAACGTGTGATATTATAAACATTATTTTGTTAATTAAGTGCATTTTCTTATGTTTCTTATTACCATATTGAAAAGAAAATACCTCATTAGCCTTGATTTCTATTATTTATTCCATTCATTTTAATGAAAATTTGTTGTGGACACAGAAATAGTCATGAAAATAATATATAAATGGTCTCTAAAAAAAATTAATTTATTTTATTTAAAATATAATTATATAGTTTTTATTCATAATTCTATTAGATATCATTTGTATTCATTTATCCTTTACAAATAGTGGGAAATGTGAACTGGAAGTTTTGATAAGATTTACCCATTAATACTTCAATTTATTCCTCTTCACCACCCTAAAAGCTGCAACTGAATTCTGTAATTTTACCCCTAATTAAATTTCATGGCCTACGTTTCCATGTTATCAATTTCTTGGACCAAATTTCCATATCATCAAACAAAAGAGATCGCAATCAGTGTAAACCATATTTATTTTAGTCAGTTTACCTCAGACACAAACATGAAGCAAGTCAATAAGGAAGTAATAATGCATATACCTCTCATAAACAGTAAAAAGTTTTGAACTATGTATAGAAACAGTTTTTTTCTTTTTCTAGACAGATGAACTTGATAACTCCCGTCCATCTATAAGCTGTAATTTTCAGAATAATTCTCAAGTGAAGTCTTTCAGGGTTGTTCTTCTTTATTCCTCTATGTATGGCTCTTTTGTCTCTTCCAGAATCTCTTAACCTCGCTGTGTCCATGTGGCGTCACCACCATGACCCTGTGAGCGGGGTTCTGCCAAACCAGCACACCTAAACCCTGCAGGACAGACCTTATACTGTCAGTATTCTGTGCATCACTGCAGGACAGACAGCTGCTGCTTAATAAAGCACAGCGAGTACACATAGAAAGATTATATTCTTTACCTGAGCCCTGTCCCGCAACACTTCAAAATCAACCTGGGATAGAAACTGGTTGTATAACACTCCTGAAAGAAAGAAAAACGTGGTTTAAAATAGACAAAATGCATAACTGAGGCGTTTTCGACCCTTACCCCAAACCTTATTCCAATGCTAATTTTTTTATTTGCATTGCATTTCTCTAACATGCTTCTTATTCAGCCTGACATTTACATTTGAGAGAACGAACCCCGCAGGTCACCCTTGGAATGGAAACAAATTCTTTATGCCATAATATCAACAAGATGTAATTTCTTTTTTTATTAAAATTGAAACAGACGTTCCTAAAGGTTACATTTAAATGCGACGGTAACACCGTATTATTTAAATAACTGAAATTACTAATGTATAAAAATAATCACGTATTTTGTAACAGTGTTATCTGAGGGGAAAACAATGTAAAATTTGCTTTGGATCTACAGAAGTGGTCTCATATGTAGAAAGACAGACTCACCCTCAGTGAACTGTAAGCGATCTTTCTCGAGCTCCCACAGTCTGATCTGATCTGTGATGGTTGGGGGAAGAACAGGGGTCTGAAACACAGAATGAAACAGGGAAACATGTTCATGCATCCAGCAGTGAATATTTGCATAGCAGTATAGAATTTTTTTATGATAAACATCACCATATTGCACAAGGGAGACAAATAAAGGACATCTAAGCCTATAAGGGGAAACTATAGACTGTGTTTTACTATAAAATAGTAAGTAACTGACTACCATTTGTGTGTTTAAAGCTTATGTTTACCTTTTTACTTCGGGTGATTGTACTGTGGCTTCAAAATTCATAAAACTTGTTTATATTGAAGATTACCACAATGAAAAGTGTAAAAGTGTTAGAATAGTAAACTTTTGTTGGTCACATTTCTTGCAAATCAAGAACCCCATTGAAAAATCCTGTTGGCTTTTTTAAAGGAGACCAGGCTGATCAAAAAATATGCCATTATTAAACTGCTATATGGGATCCTTATAAGCGCTGCATTTAATTAATTAAAACAATTGTAATAATGATTCATTATTATAAATGATAATTATGCATTGCTTTAAATGCAATAATTTCTTAGCTATAATCCCCCAGGCCTCAAACTGTTCTAAGTTTGTTCAGTTAATACAAGATTTAAATCAAACCCTTTTTATTTGCATAACGGTAAAAATTAATCCTGTTAGCAATTACCTGTTTAAGCATTACTGGGTGAGCTCGGGTCCTTAAGAAGTGAATGATCTGAAATCCCAAAATACATGTCAAAACAACCCTGTCATTAGAAGAGCAAACCAATCTGCAGAGCGACAGGTTGTGTGTCTCTCACCTGCTGTGCAGTAATGCCGTTAGCGATGGCCTGCTGCACTGACTCTCTGGTTACCTGTGCAACCACCAGGTTAGGAAACCGATACAGCATCTCGCTAAATAGAGCTACTAGTGCAATCTGGAGCTCAGAGTCTGTCGGAGAGAGATGGAGGAAGTGCGACTGATCTCGACTGATCTCGTACAGTGTATTGCCTTATAGACAAGTCAGTGTGTGTGATGTGTGTGACATACTTGTGTAGGCATACAGACGGTAATTCGTTTCTACAACGATGAAGCCTGTGTCTCCTGTTCCCGCCGTGGCTCCGAGTGCAGTCGAAGCAGATCCAGAGGCAGGGTTTACTGTGACCCCTGCAGCTAGAGTTATGGCCAACCTGGTGGGGTAGTACCTCCTTGACTTCCTCTGTGGAAAGATGATGCAAACTGGTGTCAGAGCTTGTTTAAGACATATTTAAAGTAAAAAAAAAATTAAAACAGAATTTTAGATTACTATACAATTATAAAAGCAACTTGACAATTTTATTATTATTATTATTATTATTTACATACAACCACTATTCAAAACTTTGGGGTTAGTAAAATATTTTTATTCAGCAACCAGGCATTAAATCTAGCAAAAGTATCAATAAAGACATTTATTCGGTTACAAAAGATTTCTATTTCAAATAAATGCCGTTATTTGAAAGTGAAAGTAAAAGTGAAAGAATTTTATTTAGAATTTTATCTTCATCAAACAATCCTGAGGAAAAAAGTATCACAGTTTCCATAAAAATTATGAAGCATTTTAACATTGATAATAATAATAAATATTTCTTGAGCAGAAAATCAGCATATGATTTCTGAAGGATCATGTGACACTGAAGACTGGAGTAATGATGCTGAAAATTCAGCTTTGCATCACAGGAATACATTACATTTTACAATATTTTCATAAGAGACTTCTTAAAAAAACATTTAAAAATCTTAATGCAAAAAATGTTAGTGTGTGTTAAAAAAAAAACAAAAAACAAAAAAAACAATCATTATTAACATTTATACAATTATTAGTTTGACTGCTATTCAGTACTTTTACGCGATGCCTGACCTTTCTTTGGAAAACCAGACCGAACTCTCGTAAATGTTGCAAAAATGTGAGCAGAGACTCACTCATGCCCTCCACAGAATAATCCTGCAAGAAAAACAACAATCACACTACAAAACAAAACATTTTAAGGAGCAGTCCTATTTCATGGGACTCTGGCAAATGACTTTAATTTAATTACGACAAGTAATGGCTTTTATCTATGACTCATATTATATTCTTGGCTTTGTAAAAACAGCACTCACCCTACCAAGAGTGGAAAAACTCAGCTGGAACAAAAAGGAAAGAATCTCCACCAGGTCCATTCCTCTTGACTATGAAGACCACAGATCAGACTGTTAATGAGGAGATGGAACCACATTTTCCATCACACTAACCATGTTTTACATGCAGCCTAATAATACAATCAGCTCATCTGGAATGAAAAGTCATCATGTAAACACCTGGAGGGATTCAGATTCAGATTCAAAAGGGAATCAGATTCAAAAACACCTTGTTCGCATTCGCAGTGCAGGAATTCTCTCACCCAGTGATCTTTGCAAATTTCTCTAATTCAGATGTCTAGTTATTGAAGGCCGTTTGTTTTCATAAGATAAACATAATTTTGGGATGCTTTTTCAAATTCTCAATTTTTGTTAGGCAAAGTTAGCAGAGCATGAAAAAAGCCATGTCTTTCCGTATGTTAGAAAGGCAAACACACAGTTGTTGCATGCTAAGTTGTTTATCTTCTTCCAACAGGACTCAGAAGCTTCTTGCTGTTATTGCATTTTTTGCATGCACATAAATGTTATTCATAATTTCAACTGGGTACATAAGAATCCTTTATTGGACTAATCTGTTCATGTAAACCTTAAGTAGGGGATATTTAGGGCCAGATTTACTAAATATGGCAAATTAGCGTTAGAGTGCAATTTCATAAAAGCACTGATGGGAGTGGAAAGATCTGCGGATGTCCTAAGAGCAACACACACATTAAAGAACACAGATGCAGCCAGATCATATCCATAATGACCAACGCAATCTACCATAGCAGTGCAAACTAGCAACTAATCACAGCCATGGCAAGCACGACATGGGTTAAGCCTCATAATGCATTCGGGTCTGTTTTGACTTTGAAGAGATACATAAAAAATATACACATTAAGAGACACTCTCAAATTACACATCTTTTATTAAGACATATAACCATTTTGGACCCGAGTATGGATGGACTACCATTAGTTGCAAAATAAAATAAAATAAATGATTTGATTCTATTCATTCCAAATAATATGCTGCTAATTCTCATATTATATGTTCTTATCGATTTCATACAATGATAAATTCAAATGAGACTACTCATCAATATTGAAAAAATTTTTTTGCTTCATAGTTTTTGGTGTGATTTATGTGTAATTTAAAATTTCTAATAACTTCTAATTGTTTAATGAATCAAAAAGGCGTAGATGCAGTAATAACATGGTAACATTCAAAACTGAAATCTTTTCACCTTTACTCATAAATCAGAAGTTCGCAAATCTTAGTTAATCACCTTGCATAATTCATCTAAATATTATTTTCCAATAAATTTTGAGTCTTAAAGGGAAACTGCTACAAATGCATATGCAATAAGTTCATTGCTATTTAATTTTTTTCACTGTGTGGCTTTAGTGAATCCTGACAGTGCCAAAAGTGTTTTTGCGCTGGCGCAAGCTGTTTGTAAATCTGACATTTAATGTAGAGACTCTATATGTCACGCACTGACCTGTGCTGTCTTGAGGTACTGCAGGGTGAAGTACCACAGCTGAGATGCTGTGTCCAGCAGCAGGAACTGAAACCCTGCCGATGTGATACAAGGAGCCTCACCAGTCTCGCTAAGAGAGAAAAAACAGATCAAGATCATGTCTGACCTACTTTAGTTGGTGCATGAATGGAGTGATGGTGTGCTCTACCTCTTCATGAGCCCGGCCTGTATGAGGAGCTGGGCCAGATCCTGGCTGACGGCTGCGCTGGGAGAGCCCACCATGAAGTGAAGGATGACCTCCCAGCGCTCCATGGCATAGCGGTCCAGACGCTCTACATCCCTCACATGACGATCAGGACCCAGGTTACTACCCTCATCTGCCCACGGTTTACCCCTGACAAAGTGAACATCCAGTAAATCTGCTGCCACAACACCACGATGGTTCTCAATGCAAACTGTGTTCCTCACCCGCCTAGAAGTGCTGTTCTCAGGTTGTCTTTAAAAACAGGGTTCAGCACGAAGCCTTGAAGTCCACCTTGGAGGTGCTGACTGTGCCAGAGCCGTAGCCCGGTTAAGACCGACACACACTGATCATGGTCTCTAGAAAGAGCAAACAAACACGTAAATAAGAAAAAGACACATGACCCTACTGGGGGTGGGTAAGATGTCTCATCAAGGCTGCATTCATTTGATTAAAAACTAATTTTATGATTCAAAATAATGATTTTCTGCTTTAATGTATTGTGAAATGTTATTTATTACTATGGTGGCAAAGCTGAACTTTATGAATTAGAATGACAGAACTATTGCACTCACTTTTGACTGTCTTTTTTGACCCACAACGCGACTGCAGCTTGTGGAAGAGGATGGTCTAAAAACAGCATCCGCATCACATAATTCTTTGCCAGTGATGGAAGTTCCCTGTACAAAGAGGAATGAGAGAGAGCCAACCAGCATTCATCTCTGAGTAACCTCAGATTTATTATTATAATAGGCCACAAATGTATTTGTACTGTTAAGCCACATATAAAAATTCTGAATATTATTAGATGCAATCAAACCAGCACAGAAAAATATGCTTTACACACGAGCAATAAAAAGATTTGAACAGTAAGATTTTTAAATAATTAATTTCTCCATTTATTTTAATTCTCTTTAATTTCTATAATCTTAATGTTTAATGTTTTTTGAGCAGCAAAACAGAATATCAGAATGACTTCTGAAGGATCATGTGAGACTGGAGTAACGAGGCTGAAATTTCAGCTTTGAAATCACAGGAATAAATTACATTTGACAATTCATTCAAATAGAAAGCAGTCATTTTAAATGGTAAAAATATTTCTCAATAATACTGTTTTTGCTCTTTCTGAGAAAATAAATGCAGCATTGGTGAGCAAAAGAGAATTCTTTAAAAAACATAAAAAATCTCACTGTTCAAAGACTTTAAACTGGAAGTGTATGTTAGAAATGTAAGAAACTTTTATGTAAGAATTGTGTTGGCCTGAAAAATAATGTTGTGCATTCCTCTCTCTTTCTTTTAAACAAATGCCATTTGCTGTTATGTTTCATTATCTAATCAAATGCAATTCATACATGTATAGATGTAGTATGTATATGTAAACACTAAAGCCAGGTGGACCTGTAGACTGCCAGACATGTCGCTGGGTGATTGTAGAGTCTGTCGAGGATCTCTGGACTCAGTTCCTTCAGATACTCGTGCAAGTTCTTGCACTGCAGCTGGACTCGAAGCTTCATCTGTTTTCACAGTCAGAGAGGTGAATGAGGTAATAATGCATATCATTATTTATGCAGTGCAAGGCTATGGTGAGTGATAAATACAACGACGAATACAGTGGAGACTATATTTAATGTATCATTGCACTTATTGTTACGTGCAATTAAACATTACTGAGAGAGAGAACGTACTTAAGTGTTCAGTGGCTATTAAAATATTTTTAATAAATAGCCAGTGGGCTTACCTTGCTTCACAGGTGTCATGTAGCAAAATAGAGCATTAAATGAGGTGAATCAGTTTATTTATTCACAAGCATTCATGAATGCGTTCAGTAAGGAGCCATGTTGAATGATCACGTGACCGCTGAAACGGGCCGTCTGATTGGTTAATGTGCTGAGGGTCTTTTCGGTAATCTACTTCTTTGTAAACCTTTTATTTATTAAAATATCAGTAATCTTCAAATATATAAAATCATAATTTATTGGGTAGGCTACTTTTAACTCGGAGGTGTTTGTCCCGAACCCTAACCCCTACATTTCAACTTATAAAAAAAAAAAAAATATATATATATATATATATATATATATGTAAGTAAACAAAAAGTGTAAAATTTCATTACCAAAGCAGACACTGAAAGTGTATGTTTTCGTCCATTGGCTGAGACTGATTTTGACTACACCCCTACATTTATGAGTCCAGATAAAATATGTGTGTAACTTTAAGGAACATCCCTAACATATATATTTTTTTCTTCATTTAAGCACACTTTTCTGGGAGTTTTTTTCATAAAATTTAGTTTTTATATATGTACAACTGTTCAGAACTGTGCTAGGTGACCATGTGCTGATTAGCATCTTTGAGTTGGTCCCTAAAGTATCTAAAATTGTCACTACCGAATCAATTACATGTCATCATTGTTTCAGTAGTGGGGAACACATAATCCCTTTTTTTCAGGGAAATAAGCAACATTTTAGTAGTTATACATAGTTTTTTTTTTTTTGTATTTTAGTTAGTTATATTTTAGTATGCAAGTTAAAGTTCTGTAATATCATGTGGTTGCTAAAGTCATTACTGAAAATGTGCAGTCACAACCAAAACATGGGATGTTTTTTCGAAAATAAAGTATAGTGAAGCATCAAAGATGTTATGATAGTGTTTGATCCAGTGTATATCCAAACTACTGAATTGTTAACGTTGAAATCAGTATGATCAACTTTTTGCCTTTTGCAAAGAAAGATAAAAAAAATCTCATAAATTACACTTGAAATATTGTTAAAATTGTAATTGTTATTGATTTACCTCTGAAAGATTTTTAATAAAATAGTAAGACACATATTTACAAAGCAGATGTAAGCAAAATCCTAATAGGTCAATACAACCCATCTTAGAGAGGAAATATATTTCAAAACTTTCTGAAAATACAATATGAGAAATAACGGCATAGTTACTAGAATTGTCTACCGTGGATATTATGCAATGTGTAAACATAAATTTTTTTTCACATCTGATTTGCACCAATTCTGTAGAGTGGCCCATGTTATATAAATTCAAAATAAGCCCTGCAAAAAAGGTCTTCTGCACACATTCTTTTTTTCTTTTCTTTTTAATAACATTGAAGACATGTACATAATCCTTTTTTAATATTTCACATTATTTAAATTCTGATAACCTATACATTTAAATGTCAATAACAGCAGCAATGTTTCTCATGAATCCTCCTTTTCTTGAAACCTGTGACAGAGAAATCAATTTCTGCCATCAGTACAAGTACAGAATGATCACTTAAAACAATATGTCTAAACAACACAAACAGAATTCAGAACAAACTACTGGAAAAAGTATAAATTGTTAAAATAGGGGGTGGGGGGGGTTGTTTAAGAGCATAACATGTAAATGACCTGCAGTGTATGCATGTGAAGAAGACCGTCTGTCCTTCATCTGCAGATCTCATCTGTCTTGTGTGATAAACCATTCCTTCTTTATTACAGCGGGAACATCTCCTGTCAATCTAATGGAAAGTTTGCAGAAGATTGGGTGATTTTCCAAACAGAGCCAATAGTATTTAAAGGATTAGTTCACCCAAACATGAAAATGATGTCATTAATGACTCACCCTCATGTCGTTCCAAACCCGTGAGACCTCCGTTCATCTTCAGAACACAGTTTAAGATATTTTAGATTTAGTCCACGAGCTCTCAGTCCCTCCATTGTCTTCTCTTCCGGGTCTGTTGTGAGTGTGTTCACAACACTGCAGGGACGCTGACGACGTGTTATCTTTGTTATTGGACACACCAGAAAACACGTCAGCAGTGCAGTGAACGCGCTCACAACAGGCCCGGAAGAGAAAACAATGTTGAATAAAGTCGTGATTTTTGTTATTTTTGGAATTTAAATCTAAAATTTCTTAACCTGTGTTCTGAAGAATAACGGAGGTCTTATGGGTTTGGAACAACATGAGGGTGAGTCATTAATGACATCATTTTCATTTTTGGGTGAACTAACCCTTTAAGGATTAATCTCTGTAGTTTATTAACTCACCACTGGCCCCTTCAGCTCAGCATCCTCTCCGCTGTCAACAGTGCTGGAGCTCTGATCCAGAGGATTAAACACCACTGATGATTTAATCACTTGACCTGTGAATTCTGAGAGAGTCCTACAGTATAACACACACTTACTGATGCTTCATAAATCCCAGTTGCTCGGTGTAGTGTCATATACAACACATTCAACATGTCTCTCACCTCGAACAGGGATTTTGAAAGAGCACCGCGGGCAGGTAATAGTGTTTTCCCTTCCAGGCACTGGAAGAATATTCCCACATTCAGGGCAGAAGTTGAGATCTCCACTAAAACATGACATTTCTGTAAGAAAGAACACACACACTTCAGCCGAGTCAGGACGCGCGTGTCCACTTAAACAGAACCTACTTATTAAAGCTCAAACACAATGGCCTTGAACCTGTTTTAATAACGATGTCTTTCGTGTCTATAATCTGAAATGTCTCTTCTCAAGGCAGCTCACGCAGTTCACGTGTTTTGGGTCCTTCGTCGAAACGTTTAGTAGTCGATTCGTCTCGCGTTGATGACGTCATCGCCACCCCTTTCAGCAGGTGCAGTGAAGCTCAACCGCTTCATACAGTATTTCGAGGTAACTGAGATTATTTAATACTACAACATCAAAATAAACGCGCGAAGTGATAAGAGACTTAATAGTCCGTCAGAAAACACACTGGAATGTTGTGCTATAGTCACTCTTTGGCCCGCGTCATCTCTGGGGCTACATGGATAAGCTAAAGCTAATATATTTGGTATAGTTTGCTAGCTTGAGCTGCCCGCTTTATTACTCGCGTATTAATGTATGTAAAACAACATATTTATTTTATGATTGAATTTTTTATAGCATTGATAAGGCTATTGATTGATTGATTAATTAATTCAGGGTATCACAGTAATAATTGTCTTGATAAGCTAATAAGTCCAACGTTATGGTCATCAAATCGAGCTAATTCTGATGTAATTAATGATGTATTGTTATTTATTAATAATAATATTATCAAATGAAATGTATATCGTTTTTTTGTTATATTTGATAAAAATACTTTTTAATTACACACATATATTAATAAAAATGGTAATTATGTTATACAATCTAATTTATGTGTTTGTATACATATATAATTTCATGAAATTATATTTTATCAAGTTTTATTAACACACGCACACACATATATGAAACATATGGTAGCATGATTTCATTGTGTAATGTAATCCTCAGTATCTTATGTGCACTTTTATAGTATATGGTAGTAATAATTACATAGTGATTGACAGGAAGAGGCGCAGTCAGGTAATTGCGCATTTCTTAGTTGTCTTTTCTCGATCTCTGTGCAGGATGACGGAGAACGATGTTGAGAATGAGCTGTTGGACTATGAGGAGGATGAGGTTGATGCAGGTGGAGTCGGGGACACAGGACTCGGACACAACGATGGCATTATATCCATCAGGAAAGAAGGGGTCAAAGGGTCATATGTGTCCATCCACTCCTCAGGATTCAGGGATTTTCTTCTCAAACCAGAGCTGCTGAGAGCTATAGTGGACTGTGGCTTTGAACATCCATCGGAGGGTGAGCAATTCTTCATGTGGATATATTATATATTAGTGATGCACCGGTCATGATTTTTCATGGCTGATATCCTATACCGCTTTCCAATTTTTTTTTCTTTAAGCAACAAACAAGAAAGCAGGAAAGTATACATAAACAAGATGTTTATTTGGCATTTAATAGGCCAAACTGGTTTTTGGCTATTGAAAACAATAACCCTAACTATCTGAAATTAACGGCAGTATCTGCACAGTAGAATGTAATTAGTCTACATTCAGTACAGACATCAGCATTTAGCTTTTGTATTTGAATTGGGTTGAAACTACAGTAGTGGCCAAAAGTTTTGAGAATTACATAAATATTGGAAATTGGAGAAGTTGCTACTTAGGTTTTTATAATAGCAATTTGCATATACTCCAGAATGTTATGAAGAGTGATCAGATGAATTGCATAGTCCTTCTTTGCCATGCAAATTAACTTAATCCCCCAAAAACCTTTCCACTGCATTTCATTGCTGTCATTAAAGGACCTGCTGAGATCATTTCAGTAATCGTCTTGTTAACTCAGGTGAGAATGTTGACGAGCACAAGGCTGGAGATCATTATGTCAGGCTGATTGGGTTAGAATGGCAGACTTGACATGTTAAAAGGAGGGTGATGCTTGAAATCATTGTTCTTCCACGCAGTATCTAACATGGTTAACCATGGTGACCTGCAAAGAAACGTATGCAGCCATCATTGCATTGCATAAAAATGGTTTCACAGGCAAGGATATTGTGGCTACTAAGATTGTACCTAAATCAACAATGTATAGGTTCATCAAGAACTTCAAGGAAAGAGGTTCAATTCTTGTAAAGAAGGCTTCAGGGCGTCCAAGAAAGTCCAGCAAGCGCCAGGATTGTCTCCTAAAGAGGATTCAGCTGCGGGATCAGAGTGCCACTAGTGCAGAGTTTGCTCAGGAATGGCAGCAGGCAGGTGTGAGCGCATCTGCACGCACAGTGAGGCCAAGACTTTTGGAAGATGGCCAGGTGTCAAAAAGGGCAGCAAAGAAGCCACTTCTCTCCAAAAAAACATCAGGGACAGATTGATCTTCTGCAGGAAGTATAGTGAATGGACTGCTGAGGACTGGGGGAAAGTCATATTCTCCGATGAAGCCCCTTTCCGATTGTTTGGGGCATCTGAAAAAAGGCTTGTCCGGAGAAGAAAAGGTGAGCGCTACCATCAGTCCTGTGTCATGTCAACAGTAAAGCATCCTGACACCATTCATGTGTGGGGTTGCTTCTCATCCAAGGGAGTGGGCTCACTCACAATTCTGCCCAAAAACACAGCCATGAATAAAGAATGGTACCAAAACAGCCTCCAACAGCAACTTCTTCCAACAATCCAACAACAGTTTAGTGAAGAACAATGCATTTCCCAGCATGATGGAGCACCGTGCCATAAGGCAAAAGTGATTGAACTAAGTGGCTCGGGGACCAGAATGTTGAAATTTTGGGTCCATGGCCTGGAAACTCCGCAGATCTTAAACCCATTGAGAACTTGTGGTCAATCCTCAAGAGGCGGGTGGACAAATCAAAACTAGAGGTCGACCGATATGGGTTTTTCTATAGCCGATGCCGATGTTTAGAGGTCAGGGTCAGCCGATGGCCGATATGTGCTGCCGATTTTTAGGGCCGATATCTTGGAGTTTTCCCCTTGATTTGCATGCTAAAATGTCACACTAATAATAAGTGGATGCACAACCTTTCTAAACCTATCATTTATTGAGCACTGACTTGAACCATCTCTCGAATCTTAATTTAGTGCACTGCACGGTATTAAAATAAAAAATGTATCCAAAGTTAACCAAACAAATCAATAAACTGACCAAGTATTAAATATATAAAACAGGTAATATATATATATATATATATATATATATATATATATATATGTATATATATATATATATATATATATATATATATATATATATATGTATATATATATATATATATATATACATACATACATACATACATACATACACACATATATATATATATATATATATATATATATATATATATATATATATATATATATATATATATATATATATATGTATATATATATATAAGTTTGTTGGAACATAAATGTAAACTTAAATATACATTTAAATAAATACAATTTTAGAAATAAAAATCAATTAAACTGAAAAATATAAATAAATAAATATATAAAAAATAAATAACAGTAGTGCTGCAAACACACTAGCAACTAGAAACATTTGTGTTTGGTATAAATGACACAGAACATCTAAAGTGCATTCTAATTTCGAACTTACATCGCAGTCTGTTCATTATTAAAATAAAGTACAGTCAACCAAACATTTAAAAAGTTACACTGGTCAGTTTAATTACACCGTATACCGGCCCTCTCTGGTGTTATGCCAAGGACGTTTTTGCTCATGTGAAGAGGATGATTTGTTCCGTCTAGTTTATATATAATATATATATTATAGTTTAACATTCAGATACACTGCGAATATGGAAACCTTTGGATATGTGCAGAACGAGACGTGAGCAATAACCTCCAAATACATCTAGTCAAACCCGCGCTCGCTCGTCCTCGTATGGATCGGATCATTTTTCGGATCAGCAAAAACAAAAAAGGCCAAGAAAAATAAACATACGTTTTGTCTTTTTTATTAACATTAAATTATTGAATTAAAATATATGAAATCAACTTAGTGCACATGGCATAATATCTTCTTTATAACATAATACCCCGACTTCTCATCTCTCAGTCTGCTGTGATGAAGTGAGCAGTTATCGTCACATAGCTCTCAATCCCCTGAGCGCAACAGAGGATGCTTGGGATAGTTCATCCACAACTTTTTTCTTCTCCTGTTTATAAAGATCTGCCACAATCTTTTCACTCTGACCTCTTTCCTTCATCATTATATCTGACAGGGAAGCCAAAATGCGCGGGGCGTTTAAGCTCCTCCGCTCCGCATTATCACTGATTGGAACTTTTTTTTTTTTTTTTCATAATTCAATCCGCGGGTCACGTTTGTGCCGAACCGAAGATATTGATATGAACGGATCACGGATCAATCTTGATCCGTTGCACCACTACTATAGTGTCATTTGAAAACATTGCGTTTTAAAATACATGAAAAACGAGCACCACGAAACCATTTAAATAGGCGCATTCAGCGGTCTCCTTGACGGGAAAAGGTCAAGTAAAATAATCTTAAACGTATGGCGCGCTCTCTTCATTTTATCAAATGATCATGCGCGTAATTTGCAAGGGGCAAGGAACTCGACCGGAAGTTGAAGTCGGGTGGGGGCTGCCATCTTTTAGTAGAACTTCACTTGCGTTAGCATTCCCATTGACTCCCATTCATTTTGGCGTCACTTTGACAGCGAATAACTTTACATCTGAGGCGTTTAAAGACTCTGTTTGTCCATTATTTATTTCTAAAGATACACGACAATGTATAAAGGGCTCCATTACCTTCTATGTTACATTATGGCCCCGTATAAACAATTTTTTAAAAAAAATAGGCTAACGATTGCGTCATAACCACTCGGCTCTCTGTCGCATTACCGTACAGACAGGAGGAGAAGCTCGCAGGCAATTAACTTAATATGGCGTACTGGCGTTACATTTTAAAATACTATACAAAATAATCAATCAGAATACTTACTCCTGCTCACTCACGCCAAAGAACTCCCCGCTCAAGCTCACGGTCTCTGCAAGATTAATGATGGCAGTTTGCACCCACAGCTACTAGAAGATTTACATCTGGCAGACAGGTTGCTGACGTCGTCAAGCTTCGTTTGAGTCTGCGCGTCAGAAACGGAAGTGCTAAAAAACGCTAAAAACGGGCTTCACTTGTCTCAATTGACTTCCAATGGGGTCGCTGTGTCCATTTCTTTTACTGTCTATGGTAATTTGCAGGGGGGTTAGGGGGGTTATGACCCCCCCCAAAAATCAGATCCAACTAATATAACCCCCTCAATATCATCAAACCATTCAGATTAAAATAATATGAAATATTCAGAATAAATACTTTTGTTCGTTTTCTTTATTAATTTCATTTGCCAGCAAGAAAGATGTCATATTTTAAATAATCTGTAATGTACCCCCCGCCCCCCGCACCGACTACTTGGTATTACCCAACAGGCTTTCTCTACCAAGTTTGTTCACCATTTTGCGCAGTCCCTGGGATGAATGGGTGGAAAAAGCTGACGGAAAGATGAAAAGGACACTGAAAGGCAGCCAGACAACAATTTTTCATTGTTTGTCGACACCAGCCAAAAAAAAGAAAAGAAAAGAAAATCCTGACCAAACGGAGGTACCCCGCTAAATTGGCTGTTAAGTTAGCTGAGCGTTTCTCAAAGTGTGGGGAGTAGATACATGACAAACATGTTTTGTGCCCACTTTTTTCTAATTACTTTATTTATTGACCATACACTCAAAACAAAACAAAGACACATTTAAATGTAAGCCTCACTAAACCTTTTCACACGTAAGTTTAAAAGTTTTTCAAGGCGACCGTTATTGATCGTAGTATCGCTTTATGGTTACCATGGAGACGAATCATTCATTGCTTGTCAGCGCTGATGACTGATGATCTACTTTTATTTCCTTTTTTATTCTAATTTTACAAATTTGTTAGCTGTAGCAGGATATATCTGATATTCCGATTGTCAAATATGTGCAAGTGGATGTGTTTTGTTGTTCAAACACCTTTATAATGATCGCGTTAATTGAGTTGTATGCGCAACGTATTTTAGGTATCTATCTTATTAAAATACCTAAAAAATTACGTAACGTTAAATTATTATTAGGAATTTACCACCTCCGGTTCAATTTGAGATGATTATAATATATATATATATATATATATTATTTTTTTTTTTTTTTTTTTTTTTTTTTTTTGCATGGAGTTTGCAAAGTGACAAAATGAATCAAAGCACAACTAAGGTTAACGTCAGTCCACACTTGTATTTTCTCAGTTTCTGAATTTGATGTTATCAGAGGCTAAATGCAAACACAATTATTATTATTTTTTTAATCTACTTTTGAGTCTTATTTCATGCAAAGTGATAATATAATTGCACTTTCATTTTCTCTATTTGAAAGTTTTTAATGCTGTTATTTTTGTTTTTGTTATTATGCTGTTTTGTTGACTGGAGTTGGCTGGCTAGATGTTGGTTTGCCAGTGTCCTGTGAGGTAAAGCCAGAGGGTGCCAGGGACTGTGTAGAACCAATGTCACTGTATTGTAACTTAAGTTGATGTTTGCTCCAATAGAGTCACCCGTTTTTTTTTTTTTTTTTTTTTTTTTTGGGGGGGGGGGTGCATAATTACATTATGCAAATTAGCATGTTACCTTTTACACAAGAAAATTATTCAATAAATTAATTAATTAATAAATATGCCGCAAGTTTAACCCCCCCAATGGTAGACCCAAAGTTACGCCCTTGCAAATGATCATAATCACATTTATTAATTTTACAGTCCTACTACTAGCATTTTATTCAGACTAAAACCCCTTTAATTCGTGTGAGAAAGCTTTTTTTCCAAGTGGCTTTTGCACATAATAATAATAATACCGCTGCAGACGCATTTTGCAGAATTAAGGTTATCACTTGATCGTTAATTTAAACGACGATCATGGAAATGATCAAATGTTGACATCCCTAAATACAAATGAGTTGGATGGAAAACTGGTTATTGTCTGCATCAAACCATGCTTCCGAACAAATGCTATTCACCGTTCTGGGCAGCTCCAGGACCGCTGTCTCTCCGAGCGCGGTGCTGTCTGTGAGCGGGGCGGAGTAACTGAGCACTCAATCACGCTGCAGTGTTTGTAAGAGCTGCCAACTTCTCCACTCCATTTACAGAGTAAAATTCTCTGACTACCTTTATCTCCCAGGTCTGTTGTTGAATCTTCCAAAAGTTTTGGCTTGGGGTGCTTCACATGCAGTGGCAGCAGCAGCACTTTCCACCGCGCCAATAACACGGGGCTGCCCGCCGACGTGCCTGACTTTAAATCGGCGCTACTAAACACGGATATCGGCCGATGCCGATATATTAAAAAATGACAAATATCGGCCCGATATATCGGCCGACTGATATATCGGTCGACCTCTAATCAAAACCCACTAATTCTGACAAACTCCAAGAAGTGATTATGAAAGAATGGGTTGCTATCAGTCAGGATTTGGCCCAGAAGTTGATTGAGAGCATGCCCAGTCGAATTGCAGAGGTCCTGAAAAAGAAGGGCCAACACTGCAAATGCTGACTCTTTGCATAAATCTCATGTAATTGTCGATAAAAGCCTTTGAAACGTATGAAGTGCTTGTAATTATATTTCAGTACATCACAGAAACAACTGAAACAAAGAACTAAAAGCTGTTTAGCAGCACACTTTTTGAAAACTAATAATTATGTAATTCTCAAAACTTTTGGCCACGACTGTACAGAGAACTGTCCTTAAATGAAAAGATTAACTGTAACCATGTGAAATTAAAAGCAACAACTGCATAGCTCTACAGTCCAAACAACACAATCAACACACATTCAATAAGATGTTTCTTTATCAGCATTCAGTATTTGTTTTAGTTTTTAAATTTGATTTAAAAAAGTAAAAAAGGTCTTTTACCAGTGAAACTAAATAAAAGTATGCTATATAAATAAATTATTCCAAAATGTCAAAATTAAATAATGTTTATATATATATATATATATATATATATATATATTATATTTGTGTGTGTTTTATTCTCTTTCAGTTCAGCATGAATGCATTCCTCAGGCGATCCTGGGGATGGATGTATTATGTCAGGCCAAGTCTGGAATGGGGAAGACGGCTGTCTTTGTGTTGGCTACCCTTCAGCAGCTGGAGCCAGTGACAGGGCAGGTAATGGCAATCCTTTTTAAAGGCTTTGAAAACAAAGAATTAACACATAAATCAAATAATGTCTCTGAGTGTGCTTTATGTGCCATTCCACAAGTTTTGGGCTTGACCAGTGAGTGCTTTCACCCAGGTGTCAGTGTTGGTGATGTGTCACACCCGAGAGCTGGCCTTCCAGATCAGCAAAGAGTATGAGCGCTTCTCCAAATACATGCCCAGTGTCAAGGTAGGAAGACAAATTTACATTTCTAGGAAGTTTTAGTTAATGTGTTTCAGATTTACAATAGCAGGATATATGAGAACTACTTACTTTTAAAATCTGTTCTGATCCATCATGTAGAAGAGGCTGTTAAAAGGTGTAAAAATGGCCTTCCTATCCATTCTTGTGTTGGAATTTCAATTGGAATGACAGGAAGAGCAATTTACTGAATTGTAAATGAGATGCAATGATAATCAATCACATCACAAAGCAATTTCATTAGTCTAAGTTTTGGAATCAAGCATAAATAACACCACGTTCAAAATGTTAAGGTCAATATGTTTTTTTTTGCTATTTAATACTTTTATTCAGCAGGGACACATTAAATTGATCACAACTGACAGTAAAAAACACTTATAGTGTTATAAAATATATATATATATATATATATTTATTTTAAACAAATTATGTTCTTTTGAATCTTATAGTCATTAAAGAATCCTGAAAAAAAGTATAAGTTTCCACAAAAATATTACTCCACACAACTGTTTTCAACATTGATAATAATAATAAATGTCTCTTGAGCAGTAAATCAACATATTAGATTGATTTCTGAAGATCATGTGACACTGAAGACTGGAGTAATAATGCTGGAAATTCAGCTTTACATCACAGAAATAAATTACATTTTAAAATGCATTCAAATAGAACATGGTTATTTAAAACTGATAATATTTCACAATATTAATGTTTTTACTTTAGTTTTCTGATAACTTTCTAAGAATAAATATTGCCACATTAAATAAAAAAATAATCTATTTTGTCTATTATATATTGATATTTGGCTTTTGGTGATTGAAAAATGTATTCTTCCACGATGGTCTGTGAAATGATATTTTATTAAATATAATTAAAATATATAAATACATTTCAGAAATACATTTTTTGGAGCCATTTTAACAATCATTCATATTATTAAGATTATTATTAATATCATCTAATGTTTCTTAAAATATCCCACTTTCATGGGTAATCCATACTGATAAATTATGTGTATTAATAAAACCTACACATGCAGTTCTTACATCACACTTCTTGTTTGTTATATAATGAAAACTCCAGGAGTTGAATTTAAAAGACTGTAATAATCTGTAAGTCTAACAAACTGTTACTTTTCAATATTGCTGTGCACAAACTCTTCTCAGGTTGCTTTGCTTGCGCCGTCTCTCTCCCCAGGTGGCAGTGTTCTTCGGTGGTTTATCTATAAAGAAGGATGAGGAGGTTCTGAAGAAAGAGAGTCCTCATGTGGTGGTGGGAACTCCTGGACGCATTCTAGCTCTGTCTCGCAACAAGAGTCTCAACCTGCGCCACATCAAGCACTTCATCCTGGACGAATGTGACAAGATGCTGGAGCAGCTTGGTGAGCAGACCCTTTATGAGACTATGGCTGCGTTCTGAATGAAATTACACTGAATTCTGTGCAGCAGGTGAAACATCAGATATTCTATTGTTCCAGTGCTATGATGATTGTCGATGATGAATAATATGAGTGCATTGTTCTTTTGCTGTCCCCTGCAGACATGCGGCGTGATGTCCAGGAGATCTTTCGTATGACCCCTCACGAGAAGCAGGTCATGATGTTCAGTGCCACCCTGAGTAAAGAGATCCGTCCCGTCTGCAGAAAGTTCATGCAAGATGTAATTACGCCTCTCCTACTTCTACCATGTCAGCAGCTCCTTCCTTTCACGAGACCACCTCATACACACCTGAAAGAGCAGGCTCAGGAGTGGGACCCATTTACGGCCTCCCTGAGACATCCTAACGCTAAATGCCCCTCTCTGATGCCCGTTTGATAATCACAGACTGTTAACTAATAGAGGCACAGTGAAAAAGATGTTAAGTCCTTAATCCCCGTCTCAGCTGGCAGCGCTGCGTCGGCATTTGGCAAACACGGTCACACGTCCGTTTGGCCAACAGATAATGCATCGTCCATCAGGCTATAAATTTAAATAGGTCCTTTAACAACCTTTGCTAAAGTCGTGAAGAGCCCATCCAATGTATTTTAAACAGGATAAGAGGATGTCTTTAAGGGAAGCATCTAGTGTATCTTCAAATACACTTCAGGGCAGTAAATTCAAAGCATTAACGCATCTTTCAAAGTCATTGAGGCATTTAGGGACCAAAATCCTTCACATTTGAATGTTATTTCACTCGGAGTATCCATTAATCAAGATAAATTGGTTTAGTTCCTGCTCGGTTGTAATTCCAGCCTAGAGACCTGTCCTCAAATAACCTTTAATTAAGAGGAGAAGCACTTGTTGGAGCTTCATGAATTCTGTTGTCAACTGCCAGAGACTCTCAAGGGGCACAAAACTAAAACCCATAAAGTATTGGCCCCAACAAACTACTAAAAACTACATTCGATTCACTGCAAACTGGCTCTCCAGGGCTGCAGCTAATCGCTCTTTAACAAAGCTGACAGCAGGAATAAAACGAAACAAAAGATTCAGTCATTGGCGGCACGAATCAGTTCAGGTTGATCGGCCCGATGATGGAACAGCTCTTCATCAATTCAGCTGATTAGAAGGGTTCCCCGTCTGCCCCCAACGAATAAAGACAAACTGTCACTAAGTTAAAGTCAAGGCAATAAAACTGGCCCAAAGTGGAGAAGAAAGAATGCGCGGGTGTGAGGGACAAGAGGAGAAAGAGAAAGGGAGGATTAAGCTGCGGAAGACTGGAGCGAGAGGGATGAGATGATGAAGAAACTTAGACGAGAGAGAGGAGACTTGCGCGGGTGTAGATAGAGATGCTCTTGAAGAACCGTTAGGTGGCCATAAGCAACAAAGTCATGATTCAAAAGGAAACCGTAAACTTTGAGTCCCTTATAAAATGCTCAATGACACGCTAGGGGTGTGGCCTTACTAAATATTCATGAGCAAATCCCCTTAATTTCACCATTAGTTACTATTAAATAATGACTAATGACTTTGAATTCAAACACACAGATACAAACATACTCTTTAGTGCTTATTTAGTGAGAGTTACAGTACATAAACAGAATTGAGATGCTGCCTGATGTTATCTTCTGATTTGAGGTTGAAGTAGTTAATTGAGTTTTAGACCCGCTCAGCAACAGATAGAGAAATAATTGACAGACAGTAAAGATAGATTTGCCTAAACATCTCTAAGGTAAGTGCAAATGTGCATTTAGCAGTGCCACTGAGTCAGACACAGTCACAGGTGCAGTTTAGTGCTTTTAGTGTTAAGAGCCCAATATGATCTCAGTAATTTTCCATGGTCATTGCTGATGGCTATTATACCCCGAAAGCTTTGTTTTAGTAGCCCAGATCCCAAACCATGAGTCTACCACCTGCATAGAACAGATCAGATCAGCTTGAGGATGTTCCCTGTATATTTAATGAAGCAATCTGGTGCATGAATTAGGCCTTCTGAACCTCCCACTGCTAAATGTTAAACTGTTGCAGTATTGTGTGAGGTGGTTTAAAGTCAACATGAAACAACATTCATAACTTGTATTGCTTGGATAGAAAGAGACCATTTCAGAATAAAACGTAAGGAAAAAATGTGTGGTGGGACTTGATTAGATGGTGAAAGTGGACAGAGCAATGCTTCTTTTAGTCAAATATGTTGTTTTTGTAACTCACCACGTTAACTCAAACTAAATTAAAGTGTTAACTACTAGTAGCAAGAATTTAGAAAGGTGAAATCCTAAAAATAAAAGGGATGTCAAGGCAGAGCAAAGTTGCATTTTAATAAACCAATGTTATTTTTCTGTGGAATAATGTGCACTGGTGAATCAGTCGTATTATGAACAGGAGTGTGTATTTAGAAAGCAAGTAGGGTTTTGATTTCATGTTGACTTTATGCTACAAAAAAAAAAAAAACTCATTTCTGAGTTTTAATTTTCCATCAAACTACACATTGATTGATGAAATGGAAGTAGCTTTACTTTGTGTCGTTCTATAGTAGAACTGTAGTTTTTGAACTTTTATACAGAAATAGCACAGATATGATTTTAGGCTTGATATTGGTAGCTAAAAGTAGCCTAGGACAGCAGGGTAGCATTTATCATTGTGTTGAGACAGTAAGTGTGTGTGTGTGTTGTGTCCTCATTGGCTTGGGACGGGAGGGGAGGGTGAATCTAACCCCCGTCCCTTCTCTTCCCTCCCTTTCTCCTGCTGTTTCATAACTCTCTCCTTCCTAACACCATGTTCTCCTTCTCACTGTCGTCTCCTCCCCACCACTGTCCTTCGCTAAAAACGTTATGCCTCTTTTGTCCTTGTTTTTGTTTGTTCTGGTGTCTTTCTTTCCCTTTCCACCCATGTGGTCACACTGTCATAAACACCACTTCTTCTTTCACACCCGTGTAACATTATTATCTGCACCACCCTCGTCTTTGTCATCTTTCCTGTATGTGTCTTCACACAATCTTAACCCGGTGAACCTGCACGCTCCTCTCCCACCCCTCCTCACCTTCCCCCTGCTTCCACTGGTTGTCCTAGCCGATGGAAATTTTTGTGGACGATGAGACCAAGCTGACGCTTCACGGCCTCCAGCAGTACTACGTCAAGCTGAAGGACAACGAGAAGAACAGGAAGCTCTTTGACCTCCTGGATGTGTTGGAGTTCAACCAGGTATCTCTAGAGACACATGCAAGTCGATTCAAACCGAGAGTGACTCGAGAGAGAGAGAGAGAGAGAGAGAGAGAGAGAGAGACCACACTGTTTTATGCTGCTTTCTAAGAAACGTTTGCATATGTGAAAGCGACATGCACTCTGGTCATTCACGTGCTATAATGCTAAATACAATGCAACCCATTTGAATACAGATTTAGTTCATCCAATTAAATGCAAACAAAAACTAAAAATGCACAAGTAGAATTGTTTGTATGGATAAAATAATTGTATGGCGTTCAAAATCTGGGATTGACCTAGAAATAAAGTTGTGATGTAACATATTTATGCAATTTTACATCCATATCCTTACATAATATATATGGTTTAGGGTCCATAAGATTTTTTTTACAAATGCTTTTTAAGTAATTATTATCTGATTCTCACCAAGGCTGCATTTGTTTGATCAAAAATACAGTAAAAACTAATATTTTGAAATATTAAATTAAAATAACTGTTTTTCCTAAATTTTAATTAATTAAACATTCCTGTGATGCAAAGCTGAATTTTCACCATCATTACTCCAGTCTTCAGTGTCACATGATCTTCAGAAATTATTCTAATATGATGATTTGCTGCTCAAGAAACATCTATTACGATCAATATCATTTTTGTAATGTGTTTTTGTTGATTTTGTGGAAACAGATACACTTTTTTCAGGATTCTCTGATGACTAAAAGGTTGAAAAGAACAGCACAAATCTTTTATAACATTGTAGATCTCTTTACTGTCATGCTTGATCAATTTAATGCATCCTTGCTGAATAAAACGTTTAATTTACTATATTTCAAGCTTTTATTTGGGTTGTTGAATGACCCAAATAATATTCGGTGAGTTTGATTTAAGCTATGGGGGAAAAAAAGTGAATTCAAAGGGAGAATTTTTGCTCTAGGTTTGATGTGGTCATTGGGATTTGATGTTTCATTTGAATGAAGACAGCTGGTTGGTACAGTGTTACAGCTCTTAGTATTGCAGGTGGTGATCTTCGTGAAGTCCGTGCAGCGTTGTATTGCTCTGGCTCAGTTGCTGGTGGAGCAAAATTTCCCCGCCATTGCCATTCATAGAGCAATGCCTCAAGACGAGAGGTAAAACACCTTCCACATTACGCACTTTAATGTTGCAGTTATGATCGTAGTATGTGAGACTCTTCTTCTTATCCCAGATTAGCTCGATATCAGCAATTCAAGGATTTCCAGAGACGGATCCTGGTGGCCACAAACCTGTTTGGCCGAGGTATGGACATCGAAAGAGTCAACATCGCCTTTAACTACGACATGCCTGAAGATTCAGACACATACCTGCACAGGGTCAGTTCAGTTCATGTGATAATGATTTGTCCAACAAAGCCAAGTTTTGGGATGTAAACGCATTCATCTGAACGGCTTTAACTTTGCTCATTCCTTCAGGTTGCAAGGGCCGGCAGGTTTGGAACGAAAGGTCTGGCCATCACCTTTGTGTCAGATGAGACTGACGCTCGCACTTTGAACGATGTCCAGGACAGGTTTGAAGTGAACATCAGTGAACTTCCAGAGGAGATTGACATCTCATCATACAGTGAGTGATAATATTTGATCTTTACAGGCCGGTCTCCCAATCAAAAGTAGTTTTAAAGCGATAATTCACAAAAAAGTAAATTCTCTCTTTATTTATTATACCTTATTTCAAAAACCTTCTCAACTGCCTTTTTCCCCCTGTGGATCACAAATGAAGATATTTTGAAGAATGTCTAGGTTGCTCTTTTCCATATATTATTTTCCAAAATTTAAACATTTGTATGCACATTTGTATGACCTAATGAGGGAAATCTCATTTTTGGGTTTTTGTTCATAGAAAATGTTGAAATTGTAAATATTTAGTTAAAATGTTTTGACAGAGTTAGTCCAAACAGTTGTTGATATCTGAATTGGTGCACTTGCATGATTTTCTCCTTGTGTATCTGTTTCCTTGTAGTTGAGCAAACACGATGAAGATGACCGAACACAAAAGGAAGCAGTTTCTTCGGAGGATGCATGGCATTGTAGCATTTGGTAGCAACAGAGAGTTTATATTTCACGTAGACTGTTAAGTGTTAGTGCATACTTAAAATAAGCTCATATCACAGTGTTATCTTATATTGTAGTGGATTTCTTTGAACCTCCTCACTAGTTCAGTTTTGATTCAGCTTGAGTAAAAAAAAAAAAAAATATGCATTGTCGAATATTTTTCCTCCCAGTATGAATAATTTGCTTGTTTTTGAATTTTGGTTATTTATAATGGCGAGGCATAATTTTTGTTTCTGTTGTGAGAGGAGTTTTCATCATTGGATTACAGTGGACCATACAGTTGATTGCATTGATGTAAAATTGTTGGAAAGTTATTTAATATATTAGCAGTATATGATGAATGCTTGTTACCGGTGAAGTAGGTATCAACACTATGTATTCAGTGTTCAGTTGCCAGGCAAATGGCCACTTTGTTTAAACTACTTTATGCTTGTTAAACCAAATAAAGTATGTTTGTTTCATTTACAGACACTTTGTTTTCAATGATTTAAACATTAGTGTTTCCACATTTTGTCCAATTTTGAAGGTTACAGAGTGGTTAGCAAGATTTTTTTTCTGGTTTACACTCTAAAGCCAAAAGTTAATTTCCCTTCCCCAGTTCTGTAGACCGTACTGATGATAAAAATTACACTGCGTACTGGAAAGAAGAGTTCACTGGACCTTCACGAGACAGATTGGAACATGGAAAATGAAGGACACCTAGGTTTTATTGAATTCAGACCCTCAGAAGTCATTTACACTGCAAAGGTGGCCCAGAAGCACTTCTGAAGTGGTATTTATACAGACCGTTTAATGCTGCTCTGAGGTAGTTTGAATGCATTTACACAATTATTTCAAAATCGATTGGGTATTGTGAAGAGGAAGATGCGATATGCTAGACACAACAGTGCAGAAGAGCTGAAGGCCTGGGCTCTCATAACACCTGAGCAGTGCCACAGACTGATCGACTCAATGTCACGCCACATTGCTGCAGTAATCCAAAAAAGTATTGAGTGCTGTACATGCTCAAACTTTTCAGTTGGCCAAGATTTCTAAAAAATCCTTTGAGTTGGTCTTAAGTAATATTCTAATTTTTCTGAGATACTGAATTTGGGATTTTCCTTAGCTGTCAGTTATAATCATCAAAATTAAAAGAAATAAACAGTTGAAATATATCAGTCTGTGTGTAATGAATGAATATACAAGTTTCACTTTTTGAATGGAAATAGTTAAATCAACTTTTTGATGATATTCTAATTATATGACCAGCACCTGATTGTTCTTTTTGATGCAATGGTCAGAAGATAAAATGATTTAAATTCCTAATGATCAATTCACTAATATGACAAGTCTTATTTCATATGGACGGTGAAGATGAAATGGTTAGAGTTGCCGTTTAACTTAACACACATCAGAGTTGGACGTCCGTCAATTGAACTGAAGACGTTTCTAATATAGACAGCTTTGTTTCAGTATAAGACGATCTAGATTTGCATAAATCTTTCCAGACTGAGCTGTTGTTTTGAAAACATCTTGGTTTGAGAGCGAGACCAGCTGCTCTTTTGGGCCGGTTTTCTGTAGAAGTGCAAAAAGAGTTTCCAGATTCCACTCTGTTGGTGGAAAGGGGACTTGAAAGAGGTCTATCAAATTAGCAGTCAAAGTGTGAAAGCACACTAGATACATTCTGAAGTAGTATAACACCTTAATTTCAGCTAATACTCCTGTCCATGATCTGATGTGGCAATCTTGCTAGAATGAGATGTTCCAGTATGATTCACCACTGCCTATTTCCCAGAAAAATGAATCTGATTAATGGCTGAAGAAACACAAAATGAATGTCCAATTTTTCTAATCAGTAACACATCCTTTGGCATGTCAAAAGTTGCTGGTGGTTGTACAAGAACAGGGAAAGAACGCAGTGAAGTCAGCAACAGAGTCAAAAGAAAGGAAGTCAACAGGACACAATAGGAGTGAGAAAGGAAATCTGGAGCGTCAGAGATGTCAAAGGTGTCACAATGGTGCCTGGATCAGTGCTGACAAATGTTTGGACAAATGATCCCTGGAAAGAAGTCAACCAGCTAGGATTTCATCTTTAACAACCGACAGGACACCGAAAGAACACGTTTACAATACAAACCTCAAAATGAGTGACCTTGAAAATTAAACATCTAAGATCCAAACAAATAATTCAATAAAAATGATTCCTAAACGGAAAGACAGAAAAACAGAATATATTGTCAAATATCAAAATAGTCTGTTTTATTCTCAATGTATTAAAGTTATAAACATGTCAGGCAGTGGTTTCACACTTCTTCATACTGCATATGCTTTCATATCAGATAATTTCTCTCCCAAACATTTACAGTACATCTAATTAAAATGCTTCCTTCGGCCTACTGAAATCCATTTATTTAAAGTGATTTTTATGACCACTGGTTTTGCAACAAACCTACAACATCTTTAAGAAGCAATGAGAGCTCTCCCGGTCCAGGAAGAGCAGTTAAAACAAAAACAGGTTCAAGTACAGTACTTCAAAAGAATGGCACAGAAGAGATGCTGTCCAGAGTTTTGGTATCTCAGTTACACGAGCACTGAATAATTTCTTGCAACAAGCTTGAACTTCATATATTGAATGGTGCTACATAAAAGTCAAGTGAACGAGTTTGCGCTTTTATATAAATGCATTGATCAAATTTAGACTACAGTTATACTCAATCTTCATTTATAATGATGTCAGGGACTCATAAAACTTGGTAAAAGGGTTTTAAAAGGGCTTTTAACACTAAGATTGGTCTTTAAAAGGCTGAATCTCACTTGTCAAGAACATTTTTTTGCTAAAAATATAAATTGAGCACATAATAACTATTGTTATTAAAATTTTAAAGCAAAATGTATTATTTATACAGTAATTCCTGTTATAATTAAAATCATCAGTGAGAAGTATGAAAATTACAACAACAACAAAAGTAAAACTTCAGATTCCTTACATAAATAATTTAAGGAAAAATGAAAATAATGTTCCAAAAAATTTAATTTACTCTATTGATTTTGGAGTAAAATCTGAGTGTTTTGTTTTCATGAGATTCATCCAAAAGATACTATGGTGAGATAAAATACTTTTATATGCCTTTTGGATTGATGTTTACACCAACAGAAAGGTCAGTACATCAAATGGGGGGGGGGGGGATAAAATAAATAATCAGATCATTTATCTCCATGTCAGAATGAGTGATTCTGCATAGGAGCTGTTTGGAGCGTAACTATTTTCTCTGAGGGAAGATTGTTGCATGATTGCTGCGCAAATACGATGCATCAACCTTTGTGCTGTTCCCAGCATTCCTGTGTTCCTCCATAACAAAAACAGCAGTTATTTTATACTCTCATCTTAGCGTTAACCTTTCCTCAAACTTTTACACCCTGCCTCTGTTTTCTTTGGTTTGAGAGGGCGTTTCTCTCTTTCTATACTTGTTATAATAGATGTGAGTTTTCTCTTTCTGGTCTTTTGTGGGTCAAAGCTAATGCTCCTCAGCTCCAGCTGGTGTCATATTTAGTCCAGCCCTCAGGGGGAGCCAGATAAATTCTTCGTCCACGGGAAATAAAGCTGACTACGCCCCTGTAACCGGCACGGGGAACCCCTGACTTCAAGTCGTCCATAACTCCCAGGTTGCGGGCCAGGACTTTAAAGTTGTCTCTGCTGGAATACTGAACTCGATACGGCCCGGAGCCCTTCAGGCTTCCACCTTGCTGTAGTTCCTCCACCTTCACCAAGGGGGCGCTATACACTTCTTTTTCAAAGGTTTCATCGTACTTCTCCCTGACCAAGTAGGACAAGTCCGCTTTAGTGAAAGGCACAAATTCAGTATTGAGTTTTATGTAGCGCAGATACTGGTCGAAAAATTGACCCAAACTGACACCTTTCCGGCCAAACGTTATAGTCCTTGAGATCTCGGGACGAATGCATGAGCGGTCCTTCCGCTGCTCCGGGTGCCGCATCCAATCGTCCCAGAATGCTTTGGGCCACTTGGGCTCTAGCTCTGCCCAGACTTCCTTCAGAAGCATCCATCCGAGGCCGGGAAAGAAATCTGTTCGGTAAAGGAGGTCAGCCATGCCCGGGTTGACCAGCCCATCCCGTCCGTTATCGTTCCAGGCAGAAACGCACCAAAGAGTCGGATCCGATCGCAAGATGGGGTAGAGCGCACGGAAATACTCGAAAAAGTCGGGGGCCACCTACAAGATAAAACAAAAGCAGTTAAAAGACCAAGAAAAACCAATGATAAACAGAAATCCATCTCTGGACAGAAATGGCTAGTTTATTTAAAGCCCTGGTGGTCTAGATGTGTTCAAAGATGAACAGTTGCTAAGCCAACTGGCTGTTTTATATTAATGTACCAAAAAGTGTGTTTGCACCAACCATTACAATTAATCCACTGACCACTTGAATGTGCTAATCTGAGGGAGCAAACATGGATTACAATGGTCCACAGAATAACGATAAACCAAACTGCCACTACAGACAACATTAATAACGGGTTAACGAGCTCGCCGACTGGTCGGGGGAAAATCAGCGGGTGATCAACGCTCAGCAAACTACTTCACAACGAATCAGAGAGGGTCGTTGACATCTCGCAGACACCAAATGAATATTTAGCATGCTAAATATCTGGACCGGTCAGCCGAGCTACAGCCAATGAGAAATCAAGGCATGGGATGAGGTCAGCAAAAGAAAAATAGCAGCAGCAACACAGCTTTAAGAAAAGTTTGGAGACACGCAAACAGTTGCAGTAGTAATTTCTTCATGATGTTCATTTTCAAATAAACAATTTCTGTTTCACTTGTTGACAAAATGTGGTTTGGGGACATGTAGTTAGAGTAGTTGCAATCTGTGCAAACAGCACAGCAATCTGCCGATGCTTAAAGTCGTGTAGTGTGAACTTGTTTTAAAAAGATGGTTGACTATTCACTCAACAACCAACTATACTAAACAGACTAGATAGACCAGTGGTTCTCAATTCTAGTCCAATTCCAATCCCAAGACTGAGTTTGGACACCTGTTTTAGAGCTTTATTTTTTCTTAGCATTGGTGTATTTAAGAACCTTCTGAAAATAACTAATTTGTACACTATTCAAGGTGTAAGTAATATAGGGTATTACGTTTTACTTGATGGTTACACCCCAGTCATTCAAATAATTTTTTTCTTGAAAATTTAAAACATGACGTATACAAAGAGTAGCCTTCTAAGAACTAATTTTAAACTAGATTTCGAAAGGATTTATCCATATGTTGTTCATGGACAATGTTACTTGTCAATGACTAGAGCCCCTTTCACACTGAGATTCCGGATAATACACGGGTATTGTCACAGCAATTGATCCTGGATCGTTAGATTTTGGTTCATTCACACTGCCAGTGATTTCCTGGAATCTGTGTGTGCGTTCAACTTCACACACAACCCGTAAAGGTCCCGTAATGACATGTGACGTGGAGTCGAAAACAATAGGCACATTAACTTTCACTTAAGCTGGCTTACGATCTCAGCTTCAGCGCGGATAGTGAGGAACTACCTGATCTCTTCTTCATTACAGTTTGCACATATTTTATCATCACAAACTTTGATCTGCCTTCAAAACACCCAGTAAAAGATTTGCACGAAAAACGTGTGTCATCACTAGAGATGTAACAATACCATTTTTTCAGAACTGATCCGATCCAGAAAATTCTGATTATCTGCCGATACCGATCCAATCCGATACCAGCACAGTTCGTTCTTTTAAATCAATGTAGAATTTCTATACTTCTCTGTGTTGACCTGATTGTCACTCTTTTGTGTGTTAAACACAATCTACTACATATAGACAACTTCATTTTAATGAAAAATAACATATGAAAAAATATATAATCATAATCTATGACAAAAATACTATTTTAAACTAGGTGAGTGGATTGTTCAGCAGCAAAAGAAAAATCACGGGTGCACAATAATTGTATAAAATGTAGTGAAATGTTTGATTTACAAATAAAAGTGAACAAGTCTTAAAATTCATAAAATGTTACACATTGCTTTTTGTAACGTTGTAAAATACATTCATGAAAAAAATAGTAAATAAGCCACAGGTTCCTAACCCTGGTCCTGGAGGTACCCCAACACTGCAGATTTTATCTCCTTTCTCTGACACACACTTTTTCAGGTCTTTGAGTCTCTAATAATGAGCTGATGAGTTGGATAAGGTGTGTTTGATTAAGGAGACACGCAAAATGTGCAGTGTTGGGGTGCCTCCAGGACCAGGATTGGGAAACACTGAAATAGGCTACATTTATAAAGAAATATAAAATACTTTTCTTTTAAATGTATAGCACAATAATAAAAGGCAGCAAAATATGACAGATATGACAAAACAAGAAAGACTATTAATAATCTTTAAATTGCACAGAAAAGTTTGATAATATTAAAGGCGCCAATATAGAGCAGCACAAAGCGATAATGCACATTCCCTGCACAGAATGACGAGCCTGAAACAACACGGAGTCACAGTGCACAGGCTGCGCAGCCCCCTGAGTCCACACAGATCAGTTAGTACAACACACAAGCTGCTCGGCTCCAGTTCATCGAGTTCTCTCTTCACAGCAGTTTAGTCAAGTGTACTGTTTGAGTAAATTAATTACTCTGGGGTATTGGTTTATTTAGACTCGGAGGGAGTGTCAGCCACGTTAAAAAAGTAAATAACTTAAATAATTTTTGGA
Source organism: Carassius gibelio (assembly GCF_023724105.1). Taxonomy (NCBI): domain Eukaryota; kingdom Metazoa; phylum Chordata; class Actinopteri; order Cypriniformes; family Cyprinidae; genus Carassius; species Carassius gibelio. The sequence continues at coordinate 10,204,325 of NC_068389.1, forward strand.
TTAATGATTACTGGAGACGCGAACCGGTTCAAACGATTCAGTTCGGCAGAAAATGTCAGTATCGGAGCCGATACCGATACGAAGTATCAGATCGATGCATCCCTATTCATCGCTACCACATATTTGGCATTGGTTATGGCTTTTGTTCACACAGAGCTCGTTCCGGGACTGAAGCCGGCAATTTTACTAGGTTCCCAACCCAATCAATCAAACCGGAATCAATCCTGGGACATGTTTGCGTTCACATAGAAGGCAATCCATCAATTTTCCGGCAATTTCCCAGGACCAACGTGCAGTGTGAAAGGGGCTTAGGTAATGTATTCCCCTTGAGTAGAGTGGTTTGTTTAAACAAAAAAATTTAAATCACCTTTACAGCACCACAAAGACAGCTATCAAATCCATCACTGGATATAGTAATGAGTATGCAAAAAAACATGTTTGCCTGAATGACAAAGTTAAATAAGGACCTTGATCCTCACGACAACAAGACTAAAGCTGTACCGCAGTCCTATTAATGGGTTTTCTGGTGCATATTAGACTTTGTAATCAGGTCACCTGTGAGAATTTCAAAGGGAAGTGTTCAGAAATGTGCAAATGAAAAATATTCCCTCCGAGCAAGAGACAAGCTCTCATCAATATTCCTCTCTATGAATTATAAAACTGGAAAAATGTGGCTTCCTTTGAGATTCACTCTCACTATGTGGATCTGGTTAACCTATAATGATGCTCAAATGCAGGACTAATATGGCGACAGTGAACACCAGTCATAAATGAAAACATGTTCATGATATTACCTCCAGGTCATCCTCCACAATGACCACTGTGGAGTAAGCAAAGACGTTGAACACTTGGTTCAGGGCCCAACGGTAGTGCCTGGCGATCTTGTAGTAACCCTGGAACTTCCTGTGATCGGGTCGCACTGGAATATCTGCGAGATCCGGTTGGCTAATATGGGTTACCTTACTTCCATAGGAGCCAATCATCCTTGCAGTATCTGCGTGGCCACAGTCCTGGCTGACAATGATTGGGTAGAGTTCAGCAGAAGGGCGGTACTGTATAAGTTTATCTAAACTTCTCTTCACAGTTACTCTGTCACAGGCAATAACGAGAATTGGGATAATGATTTGAGGGCTTGGCTTAGTACGGTTTACTTCATTTTCTACCATTTTCTTGTTCTCTTGTTCCGGTTCCTGCTCCTTCATAACCAGCTGAGGTGGCGTAACCTTTAAAACTTCTTGTTTCTCCATAACAGTTTTTGTATCATCTACAGTTTTATGATTTAGAGGTACTGCAGGAATCTGCTGAGGTTTTTTAAACTCCACAATGTTCTTTTTGTCTTTTGTGTCCTCGGATTCCCTCTTTCCCAGTTCTTTCCGTTGTTCCCATAGTTCCCTGTGACTCTGTATCTGTTTGAGAAGCTTCTTCTGAGTCTCCAGTTCTGATTCTACTTCTTCGGCCAATCTGATCACTTCGCCGGCCAATCCATTAGCTCCACCCACTTTTGCTTTTCCGCCTCCCCACTCCTCTCCAGCCCCTGGTTCAGCGCCGCCTCCCTCACCAAGTCGGCCAATGGGAGGCCTCCCCCATAAGAAGAGGAGGAGCAAGGCATTCCAGGCGACAAATAGAAACGCTCCACACAAAATAAGTGATCCTTTCTTGCGAACCATGGCCCAGTGACACCACAAGAGGGACTGGAGTGAGGAAAATGCTAGAAATAGGAGAAAAGAAGATGTAAATTTAGAGAAATGGATAAAATGAAATAAATTAACAATCTCAGACAAGAGTGAGGTAGAGAAAAGTTCCAAATACTAAAAACTATCCAAATATGATATTTAAATTGAAAAATGATGCATGCCTTTTTGCTATGAAATATTTACTGATGTTGATAAAGTAATGGAAAGAGTAACATATCATTAAATTATAATTTGGTACATTTAAGAAACTTATATTTGGGATAAAGCAGGTTAATTAATTAAAATATTTACTTATTTGATACTTATTTGTATTTTTATATTGTTATTGTGAAGTGAGATTTTAATATATATATATATATATATATATATATATGATTTGTTTATAATATAACCATGTTTTATCATTTGTTGGCACCTTTGTTTGACTACTAGGTTGATCATAATCATGTATGAATTAATAAATATAAACCTTTAAAAGCATTTAACGTACAAATTAGTTTTTTTTGTTTTTGTTTTTTTAAAGCCTGGTGCATCAAACATAATATACAGAACCATTTTTGTCTCAAGGTTCAACAACTTCATTTTAAAAAAAAATATTTCAAAATATTAAGAATTATATTTAAATTATAATAATATTTCTATATGAATTTTTACTTCATATGTCAGGATTTACAGTGTCAGTGTTAACCCAGGTCCATTACTGATGGAACACACAACAATAGAGTTAAGTAATGTACAAGCAAGCATTTCTGTCATTTTAACTGAAGTGGAGAGTTTGTCTTAAAAACTGCTGACTGTAGTTATGATGAATCACCCATTGCAGCCAGTTACCCACAAGTCATCCACAATCTGTTGTAACGGTTCCAACTACATTTATCACTGCATGTCTTGTCTTTACATTCAGATCGTAGTGTGGTCTGGATGGGAAATATTAGGTCATAAAGACATTTATCACAGTATGATTGCGTTTATATCTTTTATTCCCTGTTGGCCTCACCTATATTTCATCTGTACTACAGATGCCTTCATCTCAAACACAACTTAAAGAATTTCATTCACCCCACTCCACACAGGAGGGCTTTAGGAAGTACAAACTTCCCAGCATGCTTTGAAAACTATGCAAACTCAGCTCTTGGCAGGCTGAGGGCACTCCAGAGTAATTAAAACTGACAGTTTGATCTGACCGCCGTGTGCCATCATTGCAAAAGAGTACTCCGTAATTACCGTTGACAGACAATGGTGATTTTTTTTTTTTTTTGACAGTCAGATGAGCTGAACCAAACATCACAGCTAAGATATCAGTCCTGGATCCCAATTAGATGATGCGTTTCAAGACCCCACGTTTTTGGATGGCAGGGTCAGGCTACTAACAAGAGCTAGCCTAGCCAACATAGTTTGTATGCCAGACCGGAATTTCCGTCTAAATAAGGCCTACAATTCCCAAGAGTGAAATTCAGAAAGATTCGGTCTCATGATGTCAGTTGCACCATAGTGCCAAGTGTGTTTTATGTTACCATGCGGCGTGGCCAATGAACAGAAGTCTGAGACTTACAAAAGAAGAGTCTAAGTGCGCTGACAGTCCGGCAGAACTGAACATACATCCATCCTGAAACGGAAACGTGGCACTGCCCAGTGGTTCCTGTGTGCATTTACGAGGTCATAAATATTATTTGAGGAAGCTCTTTTTCATTAGACACAAAACCCATGGCACTCATGAAGAATGGTGGGAATTATGCAGACACTATCCACACAAGAAAACAGTATTATCCATGTGGACTCCGGCACAGTGCAAATGTTGTGTAACACCAAACATCCCACGCTGCTGCTGAAATTAAGACAGACTGACAGACAGTATTGATCCCTGAGAGGAAATTCTAGTTGCAAAGTTCACATGAAGTCTAGTAATTTAATTCCTAACTGTAATTTCTACTAGTGGACAACTTTTATGGGTTTTACACTGACCAACACACATGCCAGTGATGATGATATACAATACTGTTCAAAAGTTTGGGGCTTCTTTATTTTTAATCTAATGTTTTTGAAGGAAGTCTCTTATGCTCAGCTCACCAAAACTGCATTTGTTTGCTCAAAAATAAAATTAAAGATTAATAATGTGAAATATTATTACAATTTAAAATAACTGTTTTATAAATTAATATATGTTAAAATGTAATTTATTCATGTGATCAAAGCTGAATTTTCAGCATGATCTTCAGAAATCATTCTGATATGATGATTTACTGCTCCAGAAACATTTCGGATTATTTTCAATTGATCAATTCAATGCATCCTTGTCGGATGAAATAATTACTTTCAAAAAATTAACTACCCCAAGTTTCTGAACAGTAGTGTACATGTACATAGATACATTAACATTTAAAGATAGCATATGAAATCTACACAAAATCACATAAATCAACATTTATTTTACACAACATAATTATTAAAGTCTACAATGGTTACATTATAATTAAAATATATAAAAAAAAATGTAGAATACATGATCTGCCAGTGAGTGCATATATTATATTTATATTATATTATATTCATGAAATCATGGGTTAGGACTAGTCAACAGCTTATTTTTTATTTACTGCTGAATTGACAGCTATGGAACTGGTGGCATGTGGTTAAACTAAAGAAACAAGGTAAAAAAAAAATGAAACCATCTGCATCAGAATGAACTGAAGCATCTGAAAGAACTGAAGCACAAACTTTCCACAGGAAATCCACCACTAAAAATGACCTGCTCTCCTTTCTCACACTAGCCAGAACTACTGCTTAGCTAGTGAAAAAAAACTTTGCAATAACAAAGTCCATTCATTGTTTGTGACAGACACCGAGCCGCACACATAAGTCAATACGGGGGTCATAAGACTGCTCGTCATTCTGTGCAAGACCACACATGTAACACTGTCAGCGGCCACAGATTCAACCTTAAACACGTTTCCATTTCATACACAATCTGTGCTAAAGACCACCTGATAAAGTGCTTTGTTAAAGAAAGGTGTCTGCTGTGCCATTAATAACATCAGTAATCTTCTGGCTGCAACTAACTAATCTCCACTTAACCCTTTTAGACATCGAAGTGCTCCTCTCTCACACATCTACAATCAGCAGGACGGATGCAAACCATTTAGGCCATGATGGGTTTGAAACTTCTCATCATGCTTTTTCTTGAGGAATAAACAGTCACAAAAACACAACTCGTTGCGCCTGTACACATGCTTTAAAGCATAAAGCTTTATCAAAAACATCTGGAATCGAAGGTGTCCACTAGACAAGACATTGTATACAAGCAAAATGCAAGATTGTTCATGCAAAGATCGGTAAAACATAAAAAGAAAGAGTGTGCCGAATGAGCAACAGGCTAAAACAATATATATATATATACAAAAAGCAAGAGACACCCAGAGATCATGAAGTTCCAATAAGAACACATCAAACACAAAGTGAAATACGATGCTCCAATGTTTCTTGATTGGTAGTGGACAGTGAGCAGCTGTTAAGAAGTACTGTTAAGCATTACCTGGACACAGAGCAGACTATGTTTCCACGTCTCTCCCCAAACTATCCACAAGGAGCGGATCAGCAAGAAACAGATGAACCAAAGAGGAGGGGAGGAGAAAGGAAAGGGGAGGGAAGTACTGTGCCCATGCAAAGTACATTTAACACCCTCCTTCACAGGCTTTAACACGTGTGACACCCTGAAACTTTCATTCACTCCTTTATTACGATGGAAGTTCAGGTGTTTTGAATTCTTAACATGAAACGTAGGAACACAAGTTTAGAAATGTTAGGTCAAAGTGAAGTACAGTTTCCTACAAAAAATGCTCCATGGCAACCATAATTATTGATACTGTTATGGTACATAATTTTGCTACAGTTATGGTGCCTGAAATAAAATGGTGGGAACCAGCGAAAATTACAGATTTCAGAAACTTCTTAGACCCCATATAATTTATTATGATTGTACACTAATATATATTGTGCAAAATATATATATATATATTGTTCAACACTGTAAATAATACAAGGACTACTGGAGTATGTTTTACAAGAAAAATGTTTAATTGTGTTTAATTCAAATGTTACTTGCTGATTCTTTTTATTTATCAAATTTACTCGCAATTTCTGAGAGAAAATTGTTTCTACAATCTACAGCATTGTCAGTGTACAGTCAGTGTTATTTTAGTATCGTTTTTATACTATTATTGTATTCATTAATATTTTTATATTATTATATTTTAATATTTTAATTTTAGTTATTCTGTTTTGTGTATTTGTATTAGTTTGTGTTTTGAAAAAAAAATCTATTTAGCTTATTTTATTTTTGTATGTGTTTTTTATTTTCATTTTTAATAATCCACGGGGTGTTTAGTTTTATGTAAAATAGTTTAAATACTTTTTTAATTAAATCTATTTCAATTAGTTAGCACATTTCACTTTTGTTCTATTTTATTTTATTCCAGCATTAATTTAATTAACTAAAAATAATATTTGTAATAGTTTTACATTTTTATAAAGCACTACATTTTTTTTAATTCACGTTTTACATTACATTCGCACAATGCACACATTATACTACTTTTTAAACAGATCTGTATAACATGGATAGTTAACTACAACTTTTTATTTATTTATTTATTTACAGACCACTTAAGAAGCTCAAAGTCTTGTTCGACTGATCTTCATGTGTTTGTGTGTTTAGTTACAGCGCTAGATGACGTGGCATCATGGTGGTCCACGTTTGACCGGTGAGTCCCACACACTGACCTATAATAAAGATAGAGATACTCATATATAGACCAGTGGTCCCACAGCTGAAGTCTGTCGCTAGCAGAGGGTCCAGAGCACACGGAACTGACTGGACGGGGTGTTAAAGCTTCGCGTTTCCCCTTTAATCCACAAAAAGAGCTCATTCACTGCACTAAACCTGCCTGAAGCTACACCTCCTGCAAGGGTCACACCGAAAAGGACGTTTTCACACGTGCATTCTGGTTTTAATACAAACAGTTTCGCATTCACACTCACACTGGCTGTTAATGTAAGAGTGGCTAACACTTCTACACACCGCTAACCGCTGTCCCTCCTCTCACCTTTCATCATATCTGGACAGGATGGGGTTAAACTGCGCGATGGCGGCGACCGAAGAGATGCAGACTGTCAGAACGAGCGCTTCACTTCCCACTCTTCATCCTCATCGGTCGCCTTCACCCGGCGCTGCTCTCAATATTTGACTCTCTCCTCTTCTGCAGCTGTCGCCCATGTCCCCGTCTCTCTCCCCGTGCGTGCGCGCGCTCGGTCTCTGTCCCGTGCTTCACATCCGGTACGGTCTGCAACGATGTCAGAGTCTCGGGGATCTCGGTTTCGGAGGATTGTTATAACGGCCGTGTTTGCGGTTGTGCGCTGATGGAGGGTTTCATTTGACGCCGCTACCGCTGCGTGTGTGTGTGTGTGTGTACAGGCAGGCAAAGCGATTTTCCACTTCCGGATTGACTCATTAAGTAGGACCCGCCCCATTCGCCATTTCCCTAGCAACAAGATGCCTTAGCAACCGTCGCGAGGCGGTTATGCGGAGCTGAATGCTTGATATTATCTGAGATAGAAGCATAAACGGTGGACGATTGGGTAATTAAAATAATAAGTAAATAAATATATTTATAAGTTATTCCATTCGGATGATGATGGTTATTATTCAATTAAAGTTAGCGCTTTATACGGTGCAAATCGTTGCAAAGCAGCTTTACAGAAAACTAAAGTTCTGCATTATATTTAGTGATGACTAACCATTGGTGAGTGTCTCAGGTTGATGTCCATATGGCAGAAGGTAAAAATCAAGCAGTTATGTAATCAGTGTCATGTAATCAAACAGAAGGTAAACATTATTAACAGCAATTATATGTTGCGTTCAAACTTATGGCAAAATTTGGTAGTTTTGTATGTTGTCTGAGAGGTTGGCATCATCTCTTCACAGATATTAATTCGGTCATCTCAAATCTTTGTAAAGGCTGGATCCAGACTGAAGCTTGTGTAACAAAATAGAGTAGTTGATAGCTTTTATTAATGCATTGTAAGGGACAAGCAGAGAGTGTCTTAGGGACAGTGGCTCAAATGTAAATAATAAAATAAATAATTAAATGAAACCGAGGCATCTATCACCACGCAGTAATTCTAATTTTTAATTGCAAATAATAAAATAGATGTTCACCCTGGTAGACATTAAAAGATTGTGTGTTAACAATTAATGAATACAAGACTACTGAAATAGACTTTTTTTTCTTCAATGAAAAGAATACATTAATTAAAACAAAAAGAAAAAAAAATTGTACAGTCAGATATGCATTGAATTTATAGTAAAAAAATTATAATAACATTATGAAATAAAACATGCGTGTCTAGATCTGGACAGACTATTAAAAATTATTTTTGCTTTAACGCTGTTAACTGGCTTTTTGGTCTCACAGTTTTAACCTTCTTTTGGGAACCATTTGTTCGAAGATGTTGATGACTTGAGAGATTACTTTCTTCCTCTTTAGGAATGTCCCTCTTTATCACAAGTAGCAGTAAATCTGTTCTTCTTCCTCAACTCCACAGAAGCTGCAGAGAATATGAGCAGCTTCCTTGGCCTCATCTTCCAAAACACCTTTCCAGTTAGATGTGTCTGTATCTGTGTGTATAAAGTGTCTTTATGATCTTGTTAGTCTTTATCTGCATTTTGGTTTCTCTTTCCCTTCAAAACGGCTTCTGAAGCTTTTGTAAACACATCCAAAAATCTGTAGAGATGTCTAACACTGTAAAGTTCTCTGAGTGTGTGCGGCTCATGATCTTTGATTGCTGATGTTGAATATTGCATACATTTTTGCAGGTAATTTTCTTCATCATCAATGCCCAGGAGTGACACCAGGAACATCAATACCTGCTGCTTCAGCATGGCTAGTGACTCTTGAACTCCTCCTCAGTCCTTAGGTCTATTAGTCGACTGACAGTGCTTCTCACTATCTTTTGAAGGGCACTGGAGGCACATGCAGTTTCAAGGAAGACAGGAGTTGTCATTTTCAAGCAAAGCAGAAATTCTAAAGTTTATTGAACGCACCAGTATATTTGCTTCTCTCCAACAACTGCATCTGGTCTTATTTAAGGTCTTAAAGGCTTTCTCCACGCGCCCACTGGACATCAGAGAGTCTTTGTAGTTCCATTGGACGCTGATGTGGATATATTTCTTTCTGAGTTTTCACAAAAGAGGGAGTTTGCAATGAAAGCATAAAGAAAAAAAAAGGTTGCCAAAAGAATGCTTGACTTTGCAGATTCCACAAGCACTAAATTTAAGCAGTGCACCTGGCAGTGGACATAAAGTGCTTTTTTAATTTTGTTACTGGATTCATGCCTGAAGTCCTTAGTAGTGACCACTCATATTAGCAGCCCCGTCATATCCTTGGCCATATATGTTTTCCACTTTGAGGTCATTCTCATTGAGAACTCTCGTTACCAATTTTTCAAGCTCTTCTCCTGTTATTGAATCCACATGGCAAAAGCCAATGAAGCGCTCTTTAATTTCCATCTGATGCACAATTCTTATGGCAAATGATGCTTACTCTGTATGGGAGATGTCAGTGGTTCCATCGAGTAAAACTGAAAAGTTACTGTGTACGAATGTACAAAGCAAGGGCTGCAGTGATGTCATTCTGTGTTCGATTTTAAAAGAGAGACACCTGCGGTCGTTTCTTTGATTATTTTTCTTCTGACTCAAGATGGAGTAATGTGCTGTCATACGCTGGCAATATTTCTTTACGAAGGTTTTTTACCACCATTTTCCTTTAATACAGCTTTAGTCTCCAGTTAAATGTTGTCTGTCAGAACAGAGAATCTGCTTCTCACTTATCTCTCCAAAGCCATCTAGAGTGATTTGGTGATATTTAAGTCTTGGGATTTGTCTGGCCCAAGCAGGTGTTGAAGGTCATCTTCATGCTCCGGCTCTCCATGTTTTAGGATCATGGGACAATGTTTTTCTTATTTCAGCAACAGTTACTTCTTTAAAGTGATTAATGATTTGTCATTTTTGGAAGTCTGACCTGTTTCACCCATGGCTTGTCCTAAACACTGCTGAACACAATCAAAGACTATAGAATACCCAAGACATTTCACTCATATAGTTTTGAATGGGGGAAAGTGCAATGCTCAGTATGGCTACTGTATTGAAGGAAGCCCCGCCTCCTGAGTTAAAGAGCCAATCGCTATTCGGTAAAGTCCACTGAAGCCAAGTAGCCCAGAAGTCCCGGTTGCTATCCACCTTTTGCTTGCTGTAAAAATGGGCGTGGCCATTTGTAAATCTATGGGTCTAGCACATAAACAGTAAGATTTATGAGACAGTTGTTATCAGATTTTATTGCTGATTTCAAATATAAAATTGAATCGTAAGCTTGCCAAACAGTTTTGGAGAATTTAATGTTATTTTATGTTTCCTAATTTAAAGAGATAGGACCTGCACTTCCATGCCCGAGAGAGGCGTTTCAAAGATGGCCGCCATCGAAGTGACATGACTTGCCTTAAAGGGATAGTTCACCCAAAAATGAAAATTCTTTCATTAATAACTCACCTTCATGTCATTCCAAACCCGTAAGCCCGTAAGATCTTTGTTCATCTTCAGAACTCAAATTAAGATATTTTTGTGAGAGCTCTCAGACCCTGCATAGACAGGAACTTAACTGTAATGTACCCAGGTCCAAAAACGTAGTAAGGGACATCGGTTAAACTGTCCATTTGACATCAGTGGCTCAAAACTACGAGAATACTTTGAGCACAAAGAAAACAAAAAATAATTAATTCAACAATTCTTCAGCCCCTTGAATTGAATAATTGAAATGTATGTTTTGTTCACTGTAGTCAGCACAAATGATATTAACCCAGGTGTTTATATTGTTTTGTCTAACCCATGTGTAATTAATAATAACAACATAGTATAATATACATAAACACACATATAAATGTATACTGCTCTATGGTTGCCTTCTGTTATTTCAGAACACAATAAATGCATGCAAGCTCCTTTAGCTGCTGAAATATATTACCGTATTGACAAGGGTGAAGCTTTCTCACGGGATATACAGAATGAATAATATTCAGTACACGCATAAACATTTATATCCACATAAACACATGTGGTTAATCTCCAGTTGAACTATAACAACACAAAATAAATGAGGTTTTCTATTAAAAATGGAATTACAACAGTGTATGTAAAGAATTGTGCAATGAGACATGCCAGTACGCTTCATGCATTTTGAATGACATGGAAATCTGCGAGACTAGCTAGTATGTAAATCTGATTTTCTAATTTCTTTCTCATGGATAGGAGGGTGAATCTCACAAAAAAATATCCAGGTTATACTTCACATCACAAAAAAAAAAAAAAAAAAAAAGAAGCCTATTATTAGACTAAATAAATTACTGTTTTCACGACAACTAAACACCCAATTTCTTCAAAATTGTCATTAGTGCAATGCAATATATATTCTTATTTTCATTCATGTAATACAGAGGGAGAATTCATGAAGAAATATATATATAATTTTTTTTCAATTATTATTATTATTTTTTGCATCACAATTTGGGGGGAAAATTATGTCACAATGCAAAAAACACAAAAATTAAAAAGACTAAAAATATTTAATAAGCTTTATTTTTCTTCACGCTAAATATATTTTCCAATCAAATATTATTTCATTTTGTGTAAAATATGATTTTTTTGACAATGTTTAGTGAAGTGCATCAGCCCATTCTTCTCTGTACCCACCTTCTCCTCTGTGTCTTTTCTGACTTTATCAGGTAGTTTTTCTGTGTAGCTGGGCTTCTGTGTAAGCAAGGGCTTGCTTGAGTTTGGAGGCCAGCGTTACTCTGCGCTGAGAGGAAAGCTCTCTGTTTGTCAGCAATAATACCATTCTGAAGCTTGACAGAGAGAGAAAGAGTCATCAGCAGTCTATATATAGACACATCGTTACTGTAGAAAGGAGAATCTTACTCTGCATTACCTGAACACTGAGATGTAAGCAGATGGAGTGATCCAGCACCCCTTACAGCACTGGCCGAAGGTGGAGGTCTAGACATTGTAGATGAAGCGCTGAGATCCAATCTGATCCTGTGCACACACCACCAACACTACAACACACAACTATTACACCTCACATGATGAAATATTTCATCTATGCTAGTATAATGACTGCACCAGAAGAACATATTGGTTGCCAGGGTCTTCTGTGTGGTTGTTAGGGCTAGGTGGTTTCTTACATGGCCAAGACTCTAAAAAATTGTTGTAGAAACAATTCTTACTCAGAAATTGTTAGTAAATCTCACATTGATTGAAACTTCTCATTTAATTACAAAGGAAACGGCAAGTAACCCTCTGAGTTGAAATTTAAGTGTAAAGACTGAAGTAGGGTTTATTAAAAGAAAAAAAAAACATATTACAATACTACTCTACAAATATAAATATACTACACCTTAGTAAAGACATTTTGGTTTACGACTTTGAAAAATCTATTTTTACAGTAAGGATATGACTCAAGATGGTAGTTCTTTCAACTTGTCTATGGGCTTTTTTTTTTTTTTTTTTTTTTTACATTTTATTGTCTGGCAGGCAAAAACACCTGATTGCTTAGAAAATAACTGCAACCCCCTCAACAAGCTGCACAATTTGAAGCTCCAAGCATCAGTGTTAAAACTATAAAAACTATTTTTTGTTAATTGATTTAAAGCCGAAATTAACTAAAATATAAATATTAAATGTTGAAATGTTGCCTTTAACACACACACACACACACACACACACACACACACACACACACACACACACACACACACACGTAATAAGTAATACAGTTTTAATTTAAGATTTTAGTTTAAGTAATAAAATTGCTAAAACTAACACAAATAAAAATACATCAACTTGATTGAGGTACTTTTAATTACAGTTAATATTATATTTTAAATTTTCATTTAACCCCTTAACTGTCACTCACATTTTTGAACATAAACTTTGTAGTGCACGATCCAAACTTAAATTTTTATAATTAATGAATGAAAACATTTTGTAACATGATATTGATGTACCATTTACATGGTAATGCAATGTCTGATTTTAAAATGAGTTTTAAAGGATGAATGTCAGTCGATATATAATTTCTGATGATTTCTAAAATGTGACAGAGAAAAAGGCAGCGAGGAAGTCTTTTTTTAACAAAGGGCATAACTCCTGTTATGATGTAGATTTTTTAGGGTGCACTCTTGTCAGAAATTAATCGATTACTTTTCCTACATCATTTTTAACAAAAAACATTGGTTAAATATATATTTGGGAGTCTTAGACCTTTCCAACGATATATAGACGGTTTCAATGGTATCAACATAAACAAACGTTAATGCGCGTGCTCGCTTTTGTGGACCTAACTTAACTTCCGGTAGACTCCAAATAGAATCAATAACAACAGCCAAGTCCCTCTAGAGTAGATATTTTTTGATAACAAACAAAATATGTTTGCTGCATGGATCAGGCGGACTTAATGAAAATGCTAATTCATTATTTGCCAACAGTAGATGTTTTAAAGCATAGACATAAAGCGCGAGAAATAGAGGTTTCCCCAATAACAGCTGTAAACAAAGCAGAGCTGGTACGCTCACACGCTGCTTTATCAGGCAAATAACATGCAAGTCTTCTTTCAGAAATACAGCGATATAAAAACACCCGTGCTTTGTTTTGATATTTAAACATATAAATGTAATGAATTATTATTATTAAACGTGCAGTACGTTACATTACTCATGTTTATTTAACGATGCCTTTTTGAAAATCGATCAGTTTTAAAATTGTGGCGAGTCTCCAAAAATAAATAAATGTATGGGAAACACATCCCGCAGCACAACCACCTGAGCCCAACTTCAGTCTACTCATCACCTTGCCTTTAACTGCGTTTGTAGATGGCACCGCAGCCAGACCAGGCGGCAAGGAACTCGACCGGAAGTTGAAGTCGGGTGGGGGCTGCCATCTTTTAGCAGAACTTCTCTTGCGTTAGCATTCCCATTGACTCCCATTCATTTTGGCGTCACTTTGACAGCGAATAACTTTACATCTGAGGCGTTTAAAGACTCCGTTTGTCCATTATTTATTTCTAAAGATACACGACAATGTATAAAGGGCTCCATTACCTTCTATGTTGCATTGTGGTTTTTGTAAAAATAGGCTAACGATTGCGTCATAACCACTCGGCCCTCTGTCGCATTACCGTACAGACAGGAGGAGAAGCTCGCAGGCAATTAACTTAATATGGCGTACTGGCGTTACATTTTAAAATATTACGCAAAATAATTAATCAGAATACTTACTCCTGCTCACTCACGACAAAAAACTCCCCGCTCAAGCTCGCCGTCTCTGCAAGATTAACGATGGCAGTTTGCACGCACAGCCACTTAGAAGATTTACATCTGGCAGACAGGTTGCTGACGTCGTCAAGCTTCATTTGAGTCTGCGCGTCAGAAACAGAAGTGCTAAAAAATGCTAAAAACGGGCTTCATTTGTCTCAATTGACTTCCAATGGGGTCACTGTGTCGATTTCTTTTACTGTCTATGAGCCAGACCCATATACACAACACAGACCGGAAGTCAACTTAGGTCCAGGCGCGTGCGCCCGATGAAACCGTCTATAGTTTGTCAAAATTAGATTAGATTTAATTGTTATATAGTGAAGTAAATGTAGGCATCCCACAGACGGGTGACAGTTAATTTAAGTTAATGTTTTAATAATTTGGTTGCATGTTGTCGTTTTTATAGCCTTTTGAATATGTCTATATAGTTTTTTATTTAATTTAATAATTTTGTATTAGTCAATTTAATGTTATTATTATTATTATTATATAATTTTAAATAACAAAATTTGTTTTAATTAATTTAATGTTTTATTTTTTGTTAAACTAAATGTTAAACTAAATTAAAACAAGAAATATTTTCTTCGGAAAACTGAAATACATTTTTTTTTTTCATTTATTTTATTATTTAGTAACAAAAACTAAACAAAAAAAAGTTTGTTTTACATTTTAGTTAAAGGTGCCATATGCAGAAATTGATGTAAAAATATCCATAACATGACCTACACGCATCAAAAGAATGAGAAGAAATAAGGGCGATGATGTCATTAAAAAAATGTCAAGTTATAGTGCTGCAGAGATATCAACCTTAATTAGCATTAGCATTACTAGCCCCCGGCCCGGCCGTGAGAGGCGGTATGCGGGCAACATAACCACCAGCCAACCTGCAACGAATACACAAATAACTCGCAGGGCGTACCTGAACCTGATGTCAATCGTGTGGAAAGTACAGCCCACTACTTTCAGTTCAGAGAAGAGAGCGGAAGTATAGCTGAAGCCCTTGGCAAGAGACCAACACCCGCTACAGGGATACAACCGCGCTCGGAATCACAAATCAAATCCGATAAGAATACCAGAGTAAACATCGGCACTGCTTTTAATCGCTGGAGACAACTGATGGACCTGAAAGAAATGAGGTTTGACTCCGAACTTGCAAGTTAGATGCTGTTAGTATTTCGCTAGAAGTTTGTTTTATATGTTTGTGTATTTGTTTTCGGGAAGTTATAACATAGAAATGTATCGAAAGCTGTTCGATAAACGTGCTAATGTTAGGGTGTCTGAGATTGTTTCAGCATCATTACCCCAGTCTTTAAAGTCACATGTTCCTTCAGAAATCATTCTTATATGCTGATTTGTATCTCAAAAAAGAGAAAAAAAGATTACTGGTTATAATTATCATTAATGTTGTGCTTTCATATTTATTGTAACGATATTATCTTTGTAATCATCGGGAAGAAGGAGGCGGGAACCGGCGCACAATCAAAACCACTTTAATATTCAAAATAAACAAAACAGCGCGTCAGCCCCTCGCGGCGACTGACGCGCACAAATAAAAGCCAAAACATAAAATAATGTCCCAGGCCTGGTCCTCTCTCGTCCTTGTGGCGAGTGGGGCGGGGCCGAGAGGCGTGGGAACGAGGAGTGAGGCCAGGTGTAGTGATTGGAGATGAGCTACACCTGCGCCCCACCGCCGGTTTTGAGTCCCACGGTCGTCACTCCAGTTTTATATCCTTCCATCTCCTACGTGGGACTCAAAACCGGCGGTGGGGCGCAGGTGTAGCTCATCTCCAATCACTACACCTGGCCTCACTCCTCGTTCCCACGCCTCTCGGCCCCGCCCCACTCGCCACATATATGTTTTAGGATTCTTTGATGAATAGAAAGTTCAAGAGAACAGCATTTATTTGAAATATAAATATTTTGTAACACTATAAATGTATTTACTATAACTTTTGATCAATTTAATGTGTCCTTGCTAAATTTTAATTTCTCTAAAAAAACCTTTGAATGACAGTGTATACATAAAAAAATCACAACAAATAGGGCACAAATCAAACAGCTGAAATTATAATCGTAATGTATATACAATTTTAAAATATATATTTAACTTTCCTTTCCATTTCTTTCCTTCTTCAAAACTCCCTCCAAAATATTTGAAGCAGGCTTACAGTAGATTTGGTGACTGACACAAGCACACCGTGAAAAGAACTGAGACTTCACCCTTCAAACTGATTTTCTGACATTTGCTCCTACAAGTCACTCTTACTGGCACTCTCCTCCTTTTTTTAATTTCGTCTGGGTTGCTTTATTGATTTAATAAAGATATATTGGCAGCTGTACCTCTGCTCATGATGTGGCTAAACTTGCATCATGCTGCGTGGCGAGGGTGAAGCGCACATCTTATTACAGACATGTCCACAGCTCAGCACACGAGACACAGACAGGATGATGTCCTCTCCTGAGACAGGGTTCGAGGAAAACATCAGCAGAGAGGTACATCTGATGGTTTAATTACAGCACTCTCTAATGAGGGAGACTTACCCTGGGCTTTATAAGAGCAGAGCGCAAACCTCAACGCGTCTGTCCCGTCTCTGGATCCCTTTGGGCAAATCTATCTTCTGCAGGAAGGACACAGGAATTGAGGTGAACTTGCTCATTTGGAAATGACTGGATCAGTGGATCAGAGTGAACCTGGAGCTGACCTGTGCCTCCATGGATCCAAGTTTCCTTCTCTGACTTCTTCTTGAAGTCTCTAACAGAGATTAACGCTCAGATGGTTTCTGGGGTTTTTTCTGACCCCAAATGACTTTTGCTCAAATTTAAAAAAAAATTCCCTTTGTCCAAATGGTATGAAACCTTCTACGGCTCTCAACACTTTCTAGATCTACAAAAAAAAAAAAAAAAAAAAAAAAAAAATTAAATTGGATTGATATCTGTTTTTATGTTAGCATGACAAAAGTTGTGACACTCGGGGTCTTCCGCAATCAAAATAAGACTAAATTCATCATCAAACTCGGAACAAAATCGACAGAAATGGCACAAATAAAGTGGCACACTTCCACCAATGCTAAAACATCCTCAATGCTAAATTATATTGCTCACAACACGCGTACACACACACACACACACACACACACATATAGAGGAATACATTTTTAAGACTATGAAAACTGTTCTCTTATCATTTGTCAAATAAATTCATCCAAAATGCAGAACCAACACAAATATAAAGTGGTGACACTGACACCAACAATGTGTACACACACACACACACACACACACAGAGAGACACACACATAAAACAACTGCTCTCTTATAATTATTTCAAAAAAATCATGCAAAATGCAGAACCACCAAAGAGGGAGTGAGAGAGAGATGACAGGATGAGAAAAAACATTTTAGCACACACACACACAAACCTGCTCCAACCCCGTCTACAGAAGTCATGCGGTTTACCATGCTTACTGCCTGCAATGCATGCTAATGTAACATTATTGAAAAACAGGAAAAAAAAAATGCTAAACTTTGACAAAAAATATTTTATTTTTGTTTTAATTGTGATTTTATAATGTTTAGATATGAATCCAACTGAATCCAACTTGTGAAAAGATATCTTTCATGTAGTCAAATAGCAAATAGCATATAGTGGAGCTCTATAGCCATCTAGTGGTTAAAGTGATTTTTATTTTTATTTTAAAACTGCATTTTTTCAAAGAATTGGTATAAATGTTACATTAAATCATTTAAAATTATCCATGTTATCCCTATGAATGAAAGTTAGAAATCTGGGTCTTTTATAAAGTAAATTTTAGATCAAATGCTGTTTTTTTGTAAAAAGCCTATTTAAATAAATATTTATTTATTTATTTATAGAAATTTAAAAGATATCATAAATCCTCCAAACACCACACAAATGTTGAGTAAAAACATTAACAGAGTAAAATTACATTTGTAAAAAAAAAACAAAAAAAAACTATTATCTTGTTACAAAATTAAATGTTATTGTCTGTGGTCTCTGGAGACCCCAAAAAACACGAGTGTGGACAGGAAACGAAGACCATCAGAGGGTTAAACCAGAATGTGACTGACAAGAAGATGAAGTCTTTTATTAATATACTGAGGATTCAGTGTTCGTAGAAAGTGAAAAGGGGAATGGAGAAATGAAACAAACAAACAAACAAACATTAAAAAGCATAGAAAGGACAAAGTCTAATGATAGTCTAATGGTTTGAAATTACAGAAGTGTATTATAAATACATTTTTACCCAAATATATTTTAGTGTTATTTAAGTATTGTTTATAATTTTTTAATAGATTTTATTTTTATAATATCAGTTTCTATTTTAATTTTATTTAATTTGGTTCATGTAAATTTATTTGATTTAGTTCTTGTAATTTTATTGTTTTGTATACATTTTGTATATATTTCTTTTGAGCATTTTATTTTAGTTTTAGTAATTTTTGTACTTCACATTAAACTTTTTTTAGCTCTCAAAGCAACATTTCTAATACTCTTTTATAGTTTAAGTTCAGGTTTTGATTGAATATTTATATTTACATTTTATTTTCATTACAGCTTTATTTTAATTAACAATTTTTTTTAAGTTTAAGTTAATAATAACACACTGGTCACACTGAATCTGTAGCCAATTATTCATAAAAAATTGCTATAAAAAGATTTGGTAACACTTTCTATGAAGCCCGTATTTATAGTGTATTATAAGGGTATTCTTAAGGCATTATAATAAATGCATAAAGCATTATATAAAAAAAACTTATAATATGTTATATCTACTCATGAATAATCATAACAACAATTATAATACATCATAATACGTACGTATTTGTGGTTATAAGTTTAAGAGAATGATTATTTATAACACTCAATGAACACCATATTAAATCTACTTCATTTACAGTATAATGGACTGTATCATATCTTAGCATTGTACAGAAAAATGGCAAGATATGAGACTTATAATACATTATAATTGTGAGAAATACAATCCATTGTAATGTTTGATGAAACATGTTCATTGTGTTATAAATCATCATACTCTTAAACACCATAACCACAAATAAGTAAATATTATAATATATTAAAACTGTTCTTATGAATATTCATGAGATGATACAACATATTATACGTTTTTTTTTTTTTTATAATGCTTTAAGAATTCATTATAATGTCTTAAGAATACCCTTATAATGTATTATAAATACGGGCTTCATAGAAAGTGTTACCAAAGATTGTTCTGTCAAAATGGAAGTTTTGAGTCCAGTAATAGTTTGCGATGTACTGATATTAAATTCTGGCAAATATAAGTCAATAATTATTGTCATGGCCCATAAACAAAGGGCTGATATTAAAATTCTATACTATTTATTTTCGAAGCTAGACAACAACAACTAAATACTAAAATAATTTGTTTAAATGCAACAAGTGAAATAAGGAAGCACAACATTATATATAATACAAATCATCTATATTAATTCTGAGATTTCCACTTACATAAAAGAATTTAAAGATTACCATTATCATTCTTATTAAATAAGTATTTTTCAAGATTAACTTTAAGTGAGTGTTAGATGAGAGCAAAGGTAATATAAATGTAAAAATAGAGTGTGCACAATTATATACTCAACATCAACAATTACTGATCAATTAAAACTCTCTGTTACTGGTTCATATGCATTGGGCTTCCCCACTATTAGCTTTGAAACATGGACCAAATATATTGATGACTCATCACATACACAGATCTCTTCCAATCAAATGCTCTCTAGAATGAGAAAGCCCCTCCCACTGATACTCCCAGAAACTGACCAGGGATATTAAGTAGTGAATAATGATCCTGACAAACTTATGACATGCCATTTAGAGTTATGAGCTCAGCAATAAGCCATCAACCCAACACGGTCAACTCTGCCCAGCATCACCATCCTGGCCACCCAGAAGAAGATGAGGTCACTTCCTGTTTCCAGAATAGAACTGGGGTAGAAGTGTTTCAAGTCTTCTGTCTGAGGATAGAGTCAGATCAAAGCAGGTTCATCTCCAGGATGTCAATAATACACAGACTTTCTATATAGATTTTTTTGTCTGGACTCTTTCGTGAGTTTATGAAGCTGATAGAAAAGTGGAGTTTAAAATGAAGAACCTGCTGAGGCCAGCTGAGCAATGCGAACGAGAAGAGACCAGAAGAGAACCGAGTATCAAGCACATCTGGGTCTGAAACACACATTTCAAAAAGACCGAATTCACCGTAGCGCAGTGAACAACCTGCATTATGGATCTACATCACTAGCTAAAAATAGTTACAAATATATCTGATTATTATTAATAATAAACAGTTACCAGGGGCTAAAATAGTGCCATAGAAGTATCATACGAGCAGCCCAAATTATTATATTTCAAGTCTTCTTCAATATAAAAATCGAGAATTCTTAACTTTTGAAGACATTGGTATGTATTATCTTGTAATATATATTTGGATTGTTGCACTCTTTTATTTTCATTTTATCGTTTAGTGATCTATGCAATGTGTGTTTACGTTGATGGTTCAATTATGGAGTTTAAACCAAAACTAAAGAATTTAGGGGTGCTTTTTGATTCAAATGTAACTTTTGAGACACATGTATAATACACTGTTAAAACCTCCCTTTTTCATCTTAGAAATATTACGTGCATTGCTGTCTTTTTCTGTTGCTGAGAAGCTGATTAACACTTGTGTTCACCAGGATTGATTACTGTAACCCCTTGTTGGCGGGGGTTTAGTGCAAAATTCGGCTGCTAGAATCCTTACTAGATGTTCAATCCTTACTAGATCATATTACTCCTGTCTTTGAGTCTTTACATTGGCTCCCTGTTAGCTTTAGGCTAGATTTTAACACTTTGATGCTTACTTACAAGGCTTTGCATGGGTTGGCATCTCAATATTTGTCTGATCTTTTAATTCCTTATCCTCCAACACGTGACCTTCGCTCATCTGAAGCTGGCCTTTTAACTGTTCCATTAACCCGTTTAAGATTGATGGGTGATAGGGCTCTTTCTTCATTAGCTCCCACTTATTGAGATTATTTACTTATTGAGATAAGACAAGCCAAAACTCTTCGCATTTTTAAATCTCGCCTTAAAACTCATTTTTTTAGGGTAGCTTTTAATTAAACATCTGATGTCTAAGACAAATTTTCCTAGAATTCCTAGAATTATTCCTAGAATGCAACAATAAAGTTAATTCTACTCTATCCATTCTGAACACATATAACAGCTTTGTGTGAAGAACTAACCAGTGTTTAGGCTATTCATTGAACACTCTCAAATCTCATTCATGTGGTTTAAATAAGTGCATTAGTAGAGTCACTAATAGATGGAAGAGAAAAAGAACCCATAAATTGGTAACATAAATTATGATTCCTATACTATACATCATAGATAATTCATTTCTTTCTTTCAATTAAATATATTGAAATACACAATACTATTAAAATGCGGTCAGAACAATTTTTTGTGTGAAAAGAAATTAATTTTATTCAGCAACTATGCATTGAACTGAAGCTAGAGATTATGGTTTATAAAGTTTTAAATATGGATATTTTTATACACAAATGCATCACTTCATTTCAGAAGGCCTTTATTAACCCCCGGAGCCATCTGGAGCACTTGTAATGATGGATGGATGCACTTTATTTTGCTTCAAAATCTCTACCTCCCATTCACTGACATTATAAGTACTGAAAGAGCCAGGACATTTTCTTAATATAACTTCAACTGTATCCATCTGAAAGAAAAAAAAAGTAATATACACCAAGGATGGCTTGAGGGTGAGTAAATCATGGGGTAATTTTAATTTTTGGGTGAACTAACCCATTAATTACATTTCAAGACACATTAAAACAGTATTACAGTTTTATATTTTTTGTATTTTTAATCAAATAAATTAAATTAATAAATGCATTATGCTGTACGTGAAGAGCCTCTCTGGCCTACAGATTTTATGTTAGTACCTCACCTCTTCTGTGTCCTTTGAGTTTGGCAGTGTCACATGATTATCTGGTATCTGATGACCCCACCAAAGCTGTCTGGAAATACACCAATCGCTGCAAAGTGGAGATATACATGACATAAAATAACTTCAAGAATATTAACAGAAGAGTGTAATTGGTCAAACATGGACATGACCCCAAATCACAAAACAGACCATTTAAAAAAATATAGCTTTGCATAAATAAAAATATTCATGGAGGGTAAATAATACGACTAACCTGCTGTTGGACAGCCAGCTCTTCTACATTTCTGTATAAAAGTGAGGAATTATCTGTACATCTCCTTCTTCCACTGCCTAAAAAGAGCATTTATGTGCATGTGAATTAACAAAATCATTAAACAGAATGATGAAATTAACAGTTAATTAACAGTTTGTCCGCTATCATTGACCAGTAACAGGAATATGTTTTCCAGTGAAGCACTCGATGAGCCACACATCTGCTGTTGCTCGAGGGAGTATTGACACACACACACTTCAACAAAACCAGCATGATGTCAATCTATCCATTTACTGTGAATGTGCATGTATGTTTGATTTGCTTCAGCATTCAAATGATTAGGGATTGTAAGATTTTCATTCATGTTTTTTAACTGTTTTCCATTTTTAAATGCAATTTATTCCTGTGATGCAAAGCTGTATTTTCAGCATCATTACTCCCTTCTTCAGTGTCACATGATCCTTCAGAAACATTGTAATATGCTGATCTGCTGCTCAAGAAACATTTCTGATTATCATCAGATTTGAAAACACTGTGAGTGATATAACAATAAGTAATATATAAATATGATTTAATTGCGAGCCTTATTATAACTATGAGAAAGACAGAGTTCCTGTGTGGTTTAACACTTCTGCACAATATCTATCTGATGCAACCACACATTTAAGTCACGCTCACTCACTTGAATTGCTTTTCTGCTCATTTCCTGACAGCACACAAACCACGGTTTCTTCAGCAAGAGTTCAATGACATCTCCAGAACGACTATGTGGGGGGAATAAAATCAAGCGAGGACAAAAGGTCAAATCACTTAACACCCTAAGAGACAGAAACGCTGCGTGCCAAATATCCATAGAAACATTCTTTTAAATATAGAGCCTCTTTACAGGTTCCTCATATACTGTAGATTTATCTTAAGACTCGAGCGGTCATGATCATTCAGCTGCTTTTGGAGATGATTTCTAATGCATATAACTGCAATTAATGATTTAACTGTCATTTAATTTACAGTGACTTGAATCCATAATATAATATAGCATGATGGTTAGCATATTTAATAATGATCTGAAAGCACATTTAGACATTTTTGGTAACATGCTGAGTTTGCACGGTTGCACATTTGGACCTGGATGGCATGTGCTTTAACTTTCTAGACTAGACTTCCCACGATTTTAGGAGGCTGAATGCGTATGAGTAGATCTCAGAGCCCTTTCGTACTCTCTGTAGTTATTGATCTTGAGATATTCCTACAGCTCGCTGACCTTCTGTAATACATACCGCTAATGCATGTGCAGAGGCCCGCAGTACAGATGCTTTGACCTTTATAAAAGTCTTTCCATTGAGACAGACCTTCAGTTTGTTCATCTCAGAGCCCTCTTACACAATCCTGAGTTATTCCTACACCTCACTGACCCCTGTGATACATACATTAGATGCCTGCAGTCTCTTTGACATTTACAAAAAAGTCTTTCCAACGTGCTAGAAAAGACTGAATGGGCTTCGTTGTGTGAATAATACAGATCGATGTTCACACCAAGGACAATAACTAGAACTATAGCTATAAATCTAAATGTGTAATCATCAATCATTTGAATACTTTTGATTCTATTCTTTGAGAATATGGAAAAACACAGCACAGCTGTAACGATAACAAAACAGTGGAATCATTTCAGAATAATTCTTCCAGCTGATGAGCGATAAAAACATTGACAGCCAACTTCATAGTACGCTTGTATTGTAATAAACAAAACTTTATTGTCCACTGGTGAAGGCACTCAAATACTAATTGTTCTTAAACAGGTCTTAAGTATTAAGTCATGTATTTTTTTTCTAACATTCGAAAAAATCTCAAGTCTTAAAGGAACACTCCACTTTTTTTTTGGTGAAAATAGGATCATTTTCCAACTTCCAAATAATAATGGTTATGTAATAATCCCTGTACCTCTAGCCACTGGCCGCAGTCTGAGGTCATGGTCCCATCTCCTCCAATCACAGTGAGGCTTGGGAGAGCAGGAAGTCAGTGTGGTCATGAGCTGGGGACACTTTAACAGCACCTATGAAGGCAAGGTTGAAAGACAGGAGCTGAGACTAAAGGTGCAGTCACAAATTTTACAGGCAAAAAATGTGCACAGTCTATTGATGTATGAAGCACGGCTCACACAGAAGTCACTTTAAAGTTAAACCTTGACCCAGCATCTTAAAGCTTTTTGCAGATTTACTGCAAGTTTTTACGAGTGAGTGAGTAGTAAAAACTTTTATGTTGAAAGAGACTGAAACAGGGTTGTAAACAAGGAAGCTATTTTTACTTTCAAAAACAGCTTGTAAAACACAGCCAACAAATGCACTGAGCAGTGCTGTCATCGGTAATCACCTTATAATAAAGGATCAGAGTCAAGTTAATATGAGCAACATTAAAACAACAACATTGGACCATTGGCTTGTAGAGCAAAAATAAAAATGTTACAATAAAAGATAGTTTTTTCCAACAGATAAAATTCCCAATGCACACATGAATGAAATACCTTTGCCAAATGTCACATCCACCATAGAGTCAGTGACAATGGGTCATAAGTGCTCTGTGTTTGCTGTGATGATCCTGATGAGAAAAGAATGAATATGGTGGGGAAAAGTGATAAAACTAAAGCTATTCAGGCATCTAAGTCACTTTTGCATGGTAGACATACTGCATACTAGATTAATCACATGTAGTATGAGTAGTACTGTAATTTGAACTTACTCCTATTTGAACACAAGTACCATCATGTAAAGTCCTATCATGAGCACAGAGTAGACAACAAACAATCCATTTAAAAACCATTGTAGCGTTACCCTTTTTTTCTAACTTTAAATCGAGGGTCATCGGGATGATCAGCAATGGCCACGTCTCCCAGCATCATCTATGGACGAGTGGTTGAAACTGCAACTTCTCCTTCTAAATATATATATATATAATAGATAAATAAATCACCTTAGAACCAAATGAAAAAAATGATATCTGGAGAAACAGAGCAAACTGAAAAAGTAATGTTTGCATGCATGCATGTGACCCTACTGTAGGAGACTCCCAAAGCAATCTTAGGAACTTTAATCCAGGCACTTAAAAAAAATAATAATTGTATGTTAAAGTGTACTTTTATCAGAGGAGAATGTATGGTCATTCTCAGAGACAAAATGCATTTTGTGCATACTGCAAGAAAACTGAGAATAGCTTTTTATTACCGGATCCATCGTAAAACAGGCTCTGCTCCAGTCAAGAGATGCACCTCGTTTTCTCAGCTGATAATAAATCTCATCCCCCTTTCTGAAAAAAAGGTGAGTTGAATTAAAATGAAAGCAGTCCTTACAGTTACCATTTGGACATAGAATAATACAATAGATGCACTAGTAGCACACATAAGCCCTAAACCACTTCAAGGCTCTGAATGAAAGGACAAAAGAAGCACAGCAAAGACAGATAGACAGAGACTTACTCATCTTTCCATCTCCAGACCTGTTTGAGGAACTGCTCCCTCATCAGCTTCCTCTCAACCACCGACTATCACACACAGACACATCACAGATCATTCTGAACAGCCAATGTTCAGACAAACTGACACCTAAGCATGCTTTTTTACCATTTAACAGAAAAAGAGATGGGATACCTGCAATCCCAGCATGTTCACAGCTGGAAGCCACAGCTCTTTGTAGCTCTGCATTCAGCGCCTGGATAAAATTATCATCTTGGATTAAGAGTCTATTTATTAAGATATTTTCAGTCTCACATGATCCTTCAGAAATCACCCGAATACGGTGATTGTATGCATATTATCTAATATTATAGTGGAAATCATGATTTATTTATTCTTTCCGGATTCTCTGATGTATAAAAGTTCAAAAGAACAGCATTTATTGGAAACAGAAATCTTTTGTAACATTATAAATGTCTTAACTGTCACTTTTAATCAATTTATTCCATCCTTGCTGAATTAAAGTATTCTTTTTTTTTATCTTACAGAAGCTAAACCTTTGAACAGTCGTGTATTTCTATATTAATTCATTTCTTAACATATGCTATTTTGTTTAGACTTTGAAGTCATGAAGTCATATATATATACAGTATTGTTCAAAATAATAGCAGTACAATGTGACTAACCAGAATAATCAAGGTTTTTCGTATATTTTTTTATTGCTACGTGGCAAACAAGTTACCAGTAGGTTCAGTAGATTCTCAGAAAACAAATGAGACCCAGCATTCATGATATGCACGCTCTTAAGGCTGTGCAATTGGGCAATTAGTTGAATTAGTTGAAAGGGGTGTGTTCAAAAAAATAGCAGTGTGGCATTCAATCACTGAGGTCATCAATTTTGTGAAGAAACAGGTGTGAATCAGGTGGCCCCTATTTAAGGATGAAGCCAACACTTGTTGAAAATGCATTTGAAAGCTGAGGAAAATGGGTCGTTCAAGACATTGTTCAGAAGAACAGCGTACTTTGATTAAAAAGTTGATTAGAGAGGGGAAAACCTATAAAGAGGTGCAAAAAATGATAGGCTGTTCAGCTAAAATGATCTCCAATGCCTTAAAATGGAGAGCAAAACCAGAGAGACGTGGAAGAAAACGGAAGACAACCATCAAAATGGATCGAAGAATAACCAGAATGGCAAAGGCTCAGCCAATGATCACCTCCAGGATGATCAAAGACAGTCTGGAGTTACCTGTAAGTACTGTGACAGTTAGAAGACGTCTGTGTGAAGCTAATCTATTTTCAAGAATCCCCCGCAAAGTCCCTCTGTTAAAAAAAAGCCATGTACAGAAGAGGTTACAATTTGCCAAAGAACACATCAACTGGCCTAAAGAGAAATGGAGGAACATTTTGTGGACTGATGAGAGTAAAATTGTTCTTTTTGGGTCCAAGGGCCACAGGCAGTTTGTGAGACGACCCCCAAACTCTGAATTCAAGCCACAGTACACAGTGAAGACAGTGAAGCATGGAGGTGCAAGCATCATGATATGGGCATGTTTCTCCTACTATGGTGTTGGGCCTATTTATCGCATACCAGGGATCATGGATCAGTTTGCATATGTTAAAATACTTGAAGAGGTCATGTTGCCCTATGCTGAAGAGGACATGCCCTTGAAATGGTTGTTTCAACAAGACAATGACCCAAAACACACTAGTAAACGGGCAAAGTCTTGGTTCCAAACCAACAAAATTAATGTTATGGAGTGGCCAGCCCAATCTCCAGACCTTAATCCAATTGAGAACTTGTGGGGTGATATCAAAAATGCTGTTTCTGAAGCAAAACCAAGAAATGTGAATGAATTGTGGAATGTTGTTAAAGAATCATGGAGTGGAATAACAGCTGAGAGGTTCCACAAATTGGTTGACTCCATGCCACACAGATGTCAAGCAGTTTTAAAAAACTGTGGTCGTACAACTAAATATTAGTTTAGTGATTCACAGGATTGCTAAATCCCAGAAAAAAAAAATGTTTGTACAAAATAGTTTTGAGTTTGTACAGTCAAAGGTAGACACTGCTATTTTTTTGAACACACCCCTTTCAACTAATTGCCCAATTGCACAGCCTTAAGAGCGTGCATATCATGAATGCTGGGTCTTGTTTGTTTTCTGACAATCTACTGAACCTACTGGTAACTTGTTTGCCACGTAGCAATAAAAAATATACTAAAAACCTTGATTATTCTGGTTAGTCACATTGTACTGCTATTATTTTGAACAAAACTGTATATATATATATATATATATAAAACTGTAACTTCTCCAGAGCATCAAAGAACAGTAACACATGACAAAACAGGAAGAGGAAAAGCATTCTGTTACCTTTCTTCTCTCCAGGTACAAGTGCAGCAGTGTATGTTATTTTCTCTTTATCTGACCAGCTCAGTCCAGGATCATTAACATGCTGCAAGGGTTAAAGTCGTGTTAAGGCTTTATGGCTTTACACTAAATGACTCATGCATTTTAATATGTATAACCCACACCACTGAGTATGGCCTTCTCCCGCACTTGTCTACATTTGGCTTTATCTGTCTTTTAAACTAAATGGTATGAACCTTTTTTTTAATTATTTAATTTGTGCATTACATTAGAAAATTTTTGTAATAAAACAGAACGAAAATTAGTAATTTATTTAGACCTTGCACCATGGTATTTTAGTAAAAAATATAGTATTTAAAATAAAAGTATTTTAGTATTAAAATATATAAAATATAAATAGCAACTAACCTGAAATAAGTAATTACTAAGTTCTAAAAATTTTAAAACTGAAAGACAAATATATATATAAAAAACATACTGTTATCGTTTTTAGTTTTTTTTTTACATTTGGAATTAGTTTTTATTGATATTTTTCACTTGCATTTGCATTTGAATTTATATATATATATATATATATATATATATATATATATATAAAAGATACATAGAAATATATATTTTTTAAACTGATGTTTTATAAAAATCAGTTGAAAAACAAACTTAAAATAATTTTCAATGTCACACTGGCAGGTAACTGAAATACGTTTAGGTTAATTAACTTCTTCAAATACTAGAAACTAAAATCGAATGAAATATTAAAAAAAAAAAGTCATATAGAAATGAAAAGTAAACAAATAAAAATTATAACAAATAAATAATACGAAAATAACACTGCTTGGAGTACCATGTACCAAATGCAATAGAACTTAGTTTAATGGTATAACGAAGCAAAACAATACATAAAATATGAAACAGTTAAATAGTGTCAAATGTGTTTGCAATGAAGGTTCGTGTTTTTGAAAATGGTATGAATACACGCAATCTGCAACTTCATGACATGCGTCTTTTATAGTATACACATCTAAAAATATGATCAGAGAAATGCTGAGTATAAAAAAGACAAATAAAAGGTATAAACCAATGTACCTTCGCTCAGTGTGTGCTGTCACAGTCACAGACATATTGTGGATACGGCAGTGATTTTTCACAATAATATTTTTATGTTTAAAATTCCTTTTGACTTAAAAGGTTTTGATAAAAACCGCAGATAAGTGACTAATAAAAAACTGCAAATAATGCAAATAATCAAAATTGCACTGGATTGTACTTGGATTATACTTCCGCTGTTTCCTATCGGATAGTTTTTAAAGGAGCACTCAGCGGCTGCGTCTCAAGATCTGTCGAGCTCACTATCTAGACAGCATTAGTGCGCATCAAGGGTGCGTTGCGCGTTACGAGATCGGTGCGTTTGTGGGTGTTTTTTGCGTCAACAGCATATTTAAATATACAAGTCTGCTGAGCTGACTCCAAGCACTACTATATTGTCTAAAAATCCTGTCTAGGTAGTCGGCTGACTTGTTTTTGAAACACAGTCAGCTTCGAGAACTGGTCCATCCGTAAATGCGTCCTTCCGAGGAATGACTAGACTGGTGCATATTCATCTCATGCGTTCGTCTCTGATTCATATTGGTCCAGCTCGAAATCCTGACACGCAAACCGTTTTTAATATCCTTTAAACCGAGAGCAGACTTTAATCAGTTTAGTCGACCGAGGTTTATCGGGGTTTGATCAGCGCTATGGCGGAGATGCAAAGGACATCGAGTGAGACGATAACGGAGACGATAACGGAGACCGTTCAGATGGGCACACCGCCTCCACCCCAGCAGGTACTGTGCCCTACTTAGTGTAGACACCATCCCGAGACACACTTACACCCTATCATTCAGGCTCAAGAACTCCGAGGGCTCTTGTTAGTAACTCATCGTTCTGTGGTTCGCACTTCGAGTGGTTTATAGACTGACTAGACAGCAGCATAAGGCCTGGTCAGTGAGCAGCATGTTCAGCAAGGTTCATCTTCTGGTTTGACAGTGTGTTATGATCACAACAGACATCCTCTGTGAGATATGTACCGTGGTAACCGCGGTTTTTAGGTTAGTAACTGCGATTGTTATTATTACTGACGTCAAAAAATAAATTCAGTCATGAAAGCTTTTTACAGCACTTGAACACTTTTACAACACTCACCGCACAAAAAGTGCACGCGGTAGTGCTAGGGTTATTACAGATAACTAAATATAAAACCTTAAAAATAAACATTTTTGTTACTTAAAGGGTTAGTTCACCCAATAATCAAAATAACATAATTAATAACTCACCCTCATGTCATTCCAAACCAGTGAGAACTCAGTTTATCTTCAGAACACAGTTTAACCTCTTACCAGTCACCCCCCATTTTTTGGCATGGAGACAGAAATTACATACCCAAAATAAAAAGGTTTGTGCTCATGATTCTTTCTGACTAGATACATACCGTATTTTCTGGACTATAAGTCACACTTTTTTTCATAGTTTGGCTGGTCCTGCGACTTATAGTCAGGTGCGACTTATTTATCAAAATTAATTTAAAATGAACCAATAGAAAACATTACCGTCTCCAGCCGCGAGAGGGCACTCTATGCTGCTCAGTTCTCCTGTAGTCTACACTGAAAACATAGAGCGCCCTCTTGCGGCTGGAGACGGTAATGTTTTCTCTCGGTTCTTGGTTCTAAATAAATGCGACTTATAGTCCAGTGCGACTTATATATGTATTTTTCCTCGTCATGACGTATTTTTGAACTGATGCGACTTATACTTAGGTGCGACTTATAGTCCGAAAAATACGGCAATCATAATTTGTTCACAAAGCTGAAACTTCAAAGTTTACTGGTCAGGAATCAGAATCACTCATTGACTGTTATGATAATAGAGATATATAAGCTCAAACATAAAAACAAAAATAAAAATATAAAAAACACATTTTTTAAATGTATTAAAAAAATTGTTGATGTAGGATATGAGTTTAGAGAAACAGTGTAGCTAAAGCCACAAATCTACCAAAGCTTCATATGAAATTTTCATAATCTAATCTGTAAAACTGTGAATTTTCTGAAATATTTTCTAAGGCCATGTCATGTGTGTTTTTAGAAAAGGCTAATCAGATTGATGTATGGCACTTGTCATCCCTGTAAGATCACACATATAAACACTTGTGTGCTCTCTGTATGTGTGTTGGCTTTGAAAACTCCCCGATTCATTATTCTATTGTTCTCACCAAACAAGTCTTTCACACCTCCACCAGGTATGACACATCATCCGCATTATTCTTTTATAATTATTCTTTTGCTTTTATTCCACCTTTATCAGCCTTTGTTGTGGTTATTTCAAGCTTTACAATCCACTAAACTGCAACCTCACTTCAGTCTCATTATGCATTTAGCCCTTATTTATCAAAAGTCTTACTATAAAAATACATCGAAACATTTTCTTACGACCTTATGTGAATTATTGTGACAAAAATGCGTTATGAAGAAGAAATGCACCTGCTATTAGTAGCATTAGAGCTAACGTTAGCATCAAGCTACATCAGACAATTTATGAAATTATTAGTAAACTTTTACTTAAGACTCTCTTTAAACACCGATTGAGTGTTTGTAATTACTTCATTTAGCGAACAGGGGTGGAATTTGGTCGTTTACTGTTGTAAAAATATGCTATTTATATCCTTTTACATCACTGCACAAGTTAGCATTTCAGATGTACATTTTCAATTTTTTTTATATAAAAACACCCCAGATCTCAAGAAAATCTCATACCAAGCTTTTCTATCATAATTGTGGGTTTATTATTCGGATATTTTGTGTGTACATAGGTGTTTCAGTGTTGTTCAGAGTCAGAGTCTGTCTGACACACACATGAGCACTGAGGAGGAGCAAACACACAGAGACAGCGCTGGGAGAGGCTGTTTATCATCAGATCGTGTAAATCAGTGGAAAATGAATAGAAAGGACTTTTCTGTCTGAAGAAATATGAAGTAAACATCAGTAAATATATCCATATATCTCCGCAGATATGCATCTTTTGTCTATAAATCCTTATTGACGCTGTTCAGTGAGTCTATGTGAACACAAATAAACAGCTCCTGACGTGACTAAATATGAATGAGTGGTGAATTTCTATTCAAAATGTGCCAACAAACGGATTTATTATTTTGCACTCCTGACATAAATTATTAAATAACTGTCACTGCAACGAATGTTTTATCAAAATATTTGTCAAATATCAAAGCTAGAGTCTTTATACTTTCAATTGATGCACAGTTTGTCCAGAACAAGTAAGAGAGTGATGTTTAACGTGCTGTGAAAGTGAAACAATAATAAACTGGGGCCGTCGGCGATGTTTGCAAGCAAAGGGGTTAAAGAGATAGTTAACCCAAAAAACATAATTATGTAATTTATAACTCACCCTCATGTCGTTCCAAACCAGTCAGACCTCCATTTATCTTTGGAACACAGTTTAAGATATTTTAGATTTAGTCCGAGAGCTCTCAGTCCCTCCATTGAAACTGTGTGTACGGTAGGCTGTCAAAATTGCTCAAAAATTACGTTTGAATATTCCCTCAAAAAAAAAAACACGAATATTCGAACATCTGTTTGAATGTTGTCAATGACACGCATTACGTCAATAACCGTACAAAATAATACAAATAGACATAACTATTTGTATAGGTAGTCTATTTAAGTTTAAACATATATGACAACGTATTACCTACACAAAAACAAGGAAATCAACTAATGGCCAAGGCTGCAGACCTCACGCTCTCTCACCCTCACGTTCTCTGTGCATAACGGTTTAAATGAACAAACAAATTTTGAGTGCTTATCAAGAGTTTTGTGCAATCAATTTAAGGTCGCGACTGTTGTCCCAAATATGGCAGGCTTCATTCAGTGATTGAAACAAATATTATTAATATTAATTGAAGTTTTACAGCATATAGAACTGACATTGAATGCTCTGAGCGAGCTGTGCTGTGGTTAACATGGAACTTTTCCTTGACATGAAACGATAAATAATCAAACCTCAAATCCATTGCTTGACAGAACTCCCCGAAGCCTGCCCCATCCGCGATACTGATTGGTCTCATGTCCTTACAAATGAACGAAATTAATTTATCCGTTATGGCCTCTTGTCGTGTTGCAGACAATTAAAGAGCTTGTGGCGGGCGATGCAAAGTAACGTTAAGTGTCAAGACATGACTGTTTAGCTGGAGTTCCACACATTATAAAATGCTCATTTGGGTGCACATTTTTGAGATGTGACCTCATGGTTGAATGGTATGCTAACTGTATCTTAAAAAGCTTGCATACAACTTTATCTCGCGGGTCAACAATTTTATCTCATTTTCTCTGCTGCGGTCGAGTTGGGCTCTGCACTTGCAACCATCTTCCATGAAGACGCGTCAACTTTCAGCAGTGATGCTGTGCCAGACAGTGTGACTCCTGTGACCTGTCCCTGAACCCTCAGGCGCGCTAGCACACCCACTCACAAAGCTGACAACCACGCCTCTACTACCGCATGCGTTTTTTTCCACATTTATGTTTTAATTTGAATATTAATTTTCACCTCCGAAATTCGTTTTTTAAAACTATTAAAAATACACACACTTTCAATGGAGGGACTGCGAGCTCTCAGACTAAATCTAAAATATCTTAAACTGTGTTCCAAAGATAAACGGAGGTCTTATGGGTTTGGAACAACATGAGGGTAAGTTAATTTTGATTATTGGGTGAACTAACCCTTTAAAATAAAATGCGCATTTCAGCTGGTTTTCTCATTTGCATGTAGACATTTTAGTTTAGTTTGATAAACTGAAAACTAAAATGAATAAAAACTTATATATGTATGAATATAATGTAAAATAAAAATGACAAATCCAACAAAATTACTAAAACTTTAGAGGAAATTCAAATGCAAGCGAAAAATGTCAATAAAAACTAATTCCAAATGTTAAAAAACTATATGTTAATGTACTGTTGTTATTTTATATATATATATATATATATATGTATATATGTATATGTATATGTATGTGCATGTGTTTATTTTTATTTAAAGTTGACTATTTTTCAAATTTTTTATGAAAAATACCGAAACGGTGTGACAAAATAGTCATATCATAATATTAAAGGATTACCCTCATTCATGGTATTTACATGAATTTCAAGAATTGTAGATATTGCTGTGGTGTACTGTCTAGCAGATGTTGGTGTAACCGTAGTACAGTTCCTTAGTAAGACCCCCTGTTCATTTATTGCTGTTTACAGTAGTAACATAAAGCCAAACAATGGTTGAGGTGAAAAATTTAGCTGTCATTGTCATCATCATCATCATCATCATCATCGTCTAACTATTAATGTTTACTCTTATCTGGAGTAACATTTAGTAATGTAAGTAATATCCTCCGTATGATGGGCTGGTTGTATGTGCTTCCAGGAGGGCAGAAGCCTGACCATCAAGCTCAGGAAAAGGAAGACGGACAAGAAAGTGGAGTGGTCCAGTGACACGGTGGACAATGAGCATCTGGGCCGGAGGTCTTCAAAGTGTGAGTCTTGTTGTGTTACCGTAGCTCTGAATCCATTATGGATGCTCCTTCACTTTGGATATTCATCGAGGATTTCTTATGAAAATGAGAATCTGCTTCATACTTGGAAACAGTGTGGGACGGATCTGTATCTGGGCCAGATTTGAAATAGCTGGCCTTAAGTGGCCTGCATCTTCTCAAAGCGCCCTGTTGAATGAATGCGTCGTTTCTTTAAATAGAACGTCCTCCGCTTATTTGTGTTTCACGTTCTTCTACGATGGCTTTGATGTGTTCAGGTTGCTGTGTTTACCAGAAGCCTCGACAGTTCGGCGAGTCTTCCTCTGAGAGCGAGGGCGATGACGAGGATGGCTGCGGAAGTGCGCACTGCATTCTGGGACACGGGAGAAGAGGCGATGGACAGAGGGAGGGTGGAGAGAACACAGCGCCCCCTAGCTCTGGGGGAACAAACCCTCACTAGTAGTTGAGGGCGAGTCGGTTTGGAGGGAAGGGTAACGGACGGCGTGGGCACTACATTCATAATCCCTCACTCATATCTGATTACATCACACCATCACTTAGTGTCAAAGGCTTTTTGATGAATGAAAGCTTGTAGAGCATTGCAATGTGATTCGTTTTCTCCTCCGTCATCAGTTTGATGACCTGGAGAAGACTGTTTTTTTGCGATCTGAATGCTGCAGAAAATTTGTTGTACATAGGATATTGGTTTTTAATTCTTTTGTTAAATCTATATTTATTTGTGTGCGTTTAACAACTTGATCTTATCAGTTTTGTGTCCACCATCAATATATTAATGGATTAAAATATGATTCAGGAGGGTTATACCCTTTTTAGTTTGAATCAAGCGGATTTTAAAGGAATAAACACAGTGTAAAAACAGACTTTTCTATCAAATATAATTTGCCTTGCTGTGTCACAATTTCTTCATATCCCTTCGAGCGTAATATGTGTTGTGCTGTAGTGAATTTAAAACATGACAAGGATCAGGAACTCAGCCCTTTGGATATTTTTTACAAGGGCGCATTAAACCATCTCCATCAGCCGTCGTGAGTTTGATTGAGCTCTAGTGAGACTCCCCTCAGACAATCAGACTACAGTCAGAGACTCGGCATGTGTGTGCAAAGACATCGATGTGTTTATAACTTAGTGAAGTGGACAGAGAAACATCTGTGATGCTTGACTTCATTCTGAATGTGAGTTGAGATCATCAGCTTGATAATTACCTAAAATAAACCGCAGCAGTGAAATTAAAGAAATAGTTCAACCACATATGAATATTTGCTAAAAATGTCCTTCTCTTTAGGCCATCCGCGATGTAGATGTTCATCAGAGCAGATCTGGAGAAATCTAGCATTACATCAGTTGCTCACCAGTGAATCCTCTGCAGTGAATGGGTGCCGTCAGAATGAGAGTCCAAACAGCTGATAAAAACATAATAATCCACACGTAATCCATACTATACTCCAGTCCATCTGTTAACATCTTGTGAAGTGATGTTGTTTTTTTATTTCAAACTACTGCTTGTTGCTAAAATATGAGACCATAATCCATAATGTTGCTTTCTCCAGTGAAACGGTCATGTTGTCTGAATCAGGAGAGAAATATGCATGGTGGATTTGTTTCTTAGAAATGTGCAGTTTTTAACTTCTCTAGACAGTAACTGATAGACTGGAGTGTTGTGGATTACTTGTGGATTATTATAATGTTTTTATCAGCTGTTTGGACTCTCATTCTGACGGCACCCATTCACTGCAGAGGATCCTCTGGTGAGCAGGTGATGTACTGATACATTTCTCCAAATCTGTTCAGATGAAGAAACAAACTCATCTACATCTTGGATGACCTGAGAGTGCTTAAAGTTTCAGCAAATTTTCATTTCTAAGTGAGCTGCTTCTTTAAACAGTGCAATTGATCTTAAAATGTGTAGATTTAGAATATTTTCCTTTCATTTGCATGCCTTACACAAAATACAGGGGCAATGTGTTGTGTGTGATAAAGAGGATCACCCTGATATGTGAGGTGTATGTAGTTTGACTTGAGTTTTAAAGTGTAAATGGATTAATTGTGGTATAAAGCGCACGAGAGAGTGCATGGCCGGATGCTGGCCAAGACCAAACACCCATAGCATCATCTTTCCAATGATGTCACATACATTTGATTCCCATCAGGACCGTCACTGCAGTCTTCAGCATCCCAGCATTCACATCCATCTGTCATCCCTTTACTGTGAATGCACCTGTATGTACATAGCAATGGTCATCGAATGGATTTAACATGAATAAACAAGATGTTAAATTGTTGTTTATATCTATTAAATGCTTAATGGCAACCTGGTTGTGTTTGACTCTCATCCCGATTCTGTTCAGTCCTTATGGAATGTGCATTAATATAATGATTCATGTGATGCATTATTAAGAGTTCAGAAGCTAATACGTTTCAGATTAGTCATGTGGAAAGTGAGACATAAATTAAATTGGCAGCATAGAACGGAGATGTGGATCAGTGGTGTTATTATTAACAAAAATTGTTTGTTAACTGAAATAAAATAACTATTCAAATACTTGAGATGGACTGAGTGACCCATAACAGATCAAATCTGTGTCCACAGGTATCCATGCTCTAATATAAACAAACATACTCCAGACATGAAAAATGGGGAGAATTATGTTTATTTTAGCTGTAAGGTCTATTAAAGACTCAGTGTGCAACACTTTAGATGTAGATCTCACAACCTTGAGCTACAATCCATTTCACTCTACAGCAGACTTTTCTATTCACAGCTCGCTGGTACGTCAATGGACTCAGGGCTTGCAAAAATGTTAAGACACATTTTAAAGAACCTTCAAAGGTCACACGTATTCTTACATTGGTCAAGGTTGTAGAAAAACTATTCTAGCACTACATTTTAATGCTTAAATAACTGACATGAACAACCTAGAAATGTATAAACCAGTACCACAAAGCAAAAGTAATTCATGACAGAAGTTTCATGCATAGATAAAACGCCGTTGAACACGTTCAAGAGAAAGCTATTCTTGCAAGCGAGAGAAATGCATGTGCAAAAAAGCATTGGCTGTCAGTATGCACTTGTGCAAAATTAATTCTAATTTCTTTGCCCATAATTCCCTGTGAACTAGCCAAAGTGTCATATATTTCGAGGCACAAAAGATATAATCAACTCAAACAGAAATGAATCAAGAAATAAAATCAATCTAGGCATGCTGTATACATAAATACACGACAAACACAGAATGGCTCTAATGACGTAAACCCAAAACGTAAGTACGGAAAAACATAATGCGTAGGTTTGCTGTATGTAGAAAGTGATTTAATAGTTCCTTTATAAGTGCACTCAAAAAGAACAGCAAGTTTGCCTGTGATTGGACTGATGGACTAATTAAGGATGGGCGATATAATGGACTCAGCCCATTAGATGAAAGGACACATGTGAACAATCAGATACAAGCAATCCAAAGATGATGTTAAAGGCCACATTGAGCTATGAGTTCAGTAAAGTGTCACATGCAGATGTGCGGTACATACAGCGTGGATCACGGTCACCATATAAAAGTAATGTTTAGTTACAAATAAATTGTCGTTGGACTGGTTCAGCCTTCAGAAACTCCCAGACAATCAGTGACTGCTGGGTGCTCAGTTTTCTGTACACGATTCTTCATGGTTTGTAGATGGCAGATGTTGTTTTATCGCTGTGGTTGTAGATTCTAGTGTTTTACTCGTCCACTTCTCCTGCTGTTGTGCTACGTAAAAAATAGTTTTGGGAAAAATTAAAAGTACATTTTAAAGTGAGCAAAAAAAAATCCACAGGTTGTGATGAAGAGATGCTGGTAGATTTATGGTGCTCAGTCGAATCCTCAGTGGAAGATTTAGGTACTGGACGATCAGCGTGTCAACAATCTGTGATAGAAACACAGAAGTGCTTAATCACTGCAGTACGAGAAAAGATTGAGATTTGTGTGTTCTACTTTTAACAGTTCATCCAGAAATTGCAATTCTGACATAATTTACTCACTCTAAAGTTGAGCTATGCTGGAGAGAATGGATTAAAGTCAATATTGGTTCAAATCTTGGACAGTTTGTCACATGGTTATTGTATAACTTCATAATAGGGCTGAGCAATAAATACTATCATATCGAGATTGCAATGTAATTTATGTCGATAATGATGATAAGCCCTGGACATTTTGACTAGATATGGATTAATCTAAATGAACTTCATCTCCAGAGCTGCTCTGAGAATCACTTCACCAGCTTTACACGCTTTACCCTGAGAGAAACTACCACCAAATACACAAGGAGATCTTCATGACAACCCGCCTGTTCGGCCTAACTTATAACAGGATTATATTACTTCTGTTACTAAATTATAACAGAAACATATTACTACTGTATACTAAAATGCAATTCTCATTCATAATATTATTTTGTGTTTTTGAGGAATATCATTCAACCAAGTCATGTTTTTTTTCATTAATAAATACATTCTGTTGTGCAGCATCTTTTTTAACAAAAAATATTAAAATGCAATGTTTTCATTTCAAATTTTCATTTGATTGCATTTTAAAAGATTGATTAAATTGTTAATTTATTTTATTTGATCAACATTGTATTGAATCATAAAACACATAAACCAGAAAAAATTTAATAAAATGGAAAACAAAGAATTTATGGAAAAATGTAATTAATGTGATGGTGCCATAAATTAAAAGGTTGCTACTGCGAAGAGTTTAATTGTGAAAAAAAAACAAGTTGTTTACATTCATTTTCAAGGTCTAACAAAAATGTGCAAAGCATTTTTCCCCTAAGTGAATTTTGTGATACATTTTCAATATGGTATAATATGGAAAAAAGTATTTGATAATATTTTTTTGCCACATCGCTCGCTGCTCTACTTCTGAAAACTTGAGATGTAACCAAATAGTTGTATGGACTATATTTATGAAACTTAATGTGTTTTTGCATCCATATTCCTTGTAATTTTAGGGAAAAGAAATAGTAGCACAGACTGTGGTTTAAATTTAAATATAAATAAAAATAATTATTTGTTTATCTGCCATGAAAATTGTGGTATTCTGCCATGTCATGAAATTAAATACTAAACACAGAGCCAATGATAATTTTTTTTATTTTATTTTAGGATGAACTACCCCTTTAAACTGGAGGTCAAAACATACATTTGTGTACAAAGAAATTAATATTAATATTAATTAATATTGACATCCCCATAGAGAGTCACTCTGGGGGAAGAGGACAATATCTGAAAATGCATCTCAGAGAGACAGAAATTATATCAGCAGGGAAATGATGGACGGTTTAAAACCACAAGCAGGTTTCACAGCTCTCTGAAAATGTCATGCTTGTTTTTCTCTGGGTGAAAGATTTAAACCACAAGCCTCACAGCAAAGGTTAGGATGCTTGCATATATATATATATATATATATATATATATATATATATATATATATATATATATATATATATATATATATATATAAAAACGTGAGATAGAGAAATAGCCATCCAAAAATCATACAGTAAGGTGTGAGTGCAAAACTCATATTTTGGCATTGTGGGTGGCTGCTAAGCACCTTAAGTGTTCCTGGTGGGTTTAAGCACTTCGCTGTGTTTGTTACGATGCAAGGAAATGGGGCGAAAACTTTTAGAGCAGGGTTTTCAAAACTGGGGTTTGCGAGAGAACTGAAGGGGGTTTGCAAGTTAATTAAAATTAAAGTAATAATAATCATAAAAATGTACAATCAAAATAATGTAAAATCAAAATGAAATATACTTATTATATGTATGGTTACCTGCAACAGTTACCCATGTCAAAAACAAGCAAGAACATGCAAATGTGTTTACTGAATTATTAAATTAAAAGGATATACTTCAAGCTAATATTTTAGGCAAAAAGCTTTGAGCATCCCTGGTTTAGAGTAACAGCACACCCTTCTTCAACAAGCCTCAAGACTGATCTATATTTGATTTTATATTAATGCATGTAGCATAAAAGCTGGACGTATGACAAACCTAAGTTCAATACCTACTGTTACAAGATTGTTCAAATCCTTATGATAGTAAAAGTGTAACTTATTTTTCAAACTTTATACTAGAAAGCAGTAGCGCACAAATTTCCAGCAACCAAAAATATTTGTTTGAAAATAATTTTTTTTCGGTTTCGTTGACCAAACATTAACTAAAAACACTGACATTTAATTAGCACTTCTCCGATGGTATGTGTCAGTGTCTTTTTGTGCACAGTATGGATGTACCGAGCCGATTTCAAGGATCGGGATTGGGACCAATTACGTTTTTTTTTTTTTTACTAATTGGTATGGGATCTCCTAAAACCTGTCATGCAGGCATCAGCTGTCATGCAGGTGATTTGCACCCGGTATTATAACTTTAATGTTCTTGAAGTGTGCACCAAACAATAGGAAATTCAAGTTTTGGATTGTGTGGACGGGATTAACAATATCAGTTTATCATTTGAAATAGATCTTAATTTTGATGAACATAGATATTTTAGTCAATGCTGTCTTCAGTTGATGCATGAACCAAACTTTACTAAACATTATTCCAGTAATCACAATAAGCATTGCAACTTTATTATGAAAAAGTCTGAGCTTTCAAATCATCTGTCAGTATTTCTAATGAAATTAAAACAATAAGTTAACAATTAGGTCTTCAGCTAAATTAAACTTTTAATTTCAGTTTTCATTAAAATTCATATCGGCATTTCTTGCGTAATTTGATAAGAGGAAAGCCTTTCCCTTATGACAAAAGCACAGGGTTTTTGGGCAGAGACAGCTACTTACCCAAAATACACTTTTCCCAGGACATCAGCTGCTTTGTGTAACTCCTTTCTTGCTTTCGTCAGCTGTCCGCTGTGGCTCATTCTGCTCCCAAATGTCGTTCTGTTCCTCCTTACTCTCTCTGACTTCTCCGTCAGCTTTTTCATCATCCCCTTCTGCCGAAGCCTCACTCTGGTGTACACTGACAGAGATGACCAGCGCCTGCACGATACCGTAGACCAGCGCAAACAGCAGCAGGTACTCCTGTACCACCCACAGCAGTCCGGCCATCCCAACAGTCGACACCAGAAACATGGCCATCCCATGGAGCCACAGCTTCAGGGCGCCCTGCACCCCCAGCACGTCCAAAGTAAACTTAGTCGGAGGAGATACGGTGGTCAGGAAGCCCACCACAAACAAGTCAAAGAAGTGGCGGAGGAAATTAAAGCAAATATCATAGTGCTCAGGCATGATTTCCCCCTTCCATGAGCGAGAGAAGAACTGGAATGCAGATTTCTGTGGCGTGGGGGATGGAGGGGGCGTCCCATACTCTGATTGCCCATCGACTTCATCACCATCCCATGTACCGTCACTCCACCCAGCACATTTCTGCTGGCGGAGCGTGGTGGATGCTGACCACCGGGGCCAGAAAAAGTATCTGGATGAAAGCATTCGTCTCCACCAGTGCGAGGGGCTTTGGGCGGCTGCTTTCTCAATCTCAACATCAGCCCTCAGGTCTTCAATGTCCAATGGCTTGATAGTCTCCTCAGCCTCCCAGAATTCATCAGTGATTGTCTTTTGGTCCTCTTTGGTGTTCTTGCCCCTCCAAACCAAGGCAGTAAGTCCCCATAAACCCCATCTGCTTCTTGTCTGAATCTCCGTTGTTGCGGGTTTCTCAGGTTTGGCATGATTGCCCCATGAGGAGTACAGATTCGCTGGACTGACCCACCCCCAAACTCGCCCTACAACTGCAGTCATGTCTACACCACTACTTTATAATGCACAAATGAGGAAATAAAAATACTATAATATATATATATATATATATATAAAAAAAAATCAGAATGTGTTGGGGGAAAAGGGTGAAATATTTGATAATTACACATTAATAACTATAGTATAAAGCAGAAATAAGCACAGCCACCTCTTTATCTAATGGTATAGCTATTAAAAAGTAAAAAAAAAAAAACGACATTGAGTGTTCCTTTAATAAGACATATATAAAGTTTTACACTGCCACAAGTCTAAGAAGGCATCTAAACAATGAGACCTCAACAGACCTGTATTAAGGTGTGTTTGTATTAAAGCAAATGAACCAGAAAACAACCGATGGCCACACCTGTGCAAATCACTCAATGACAGGAAATTTATATAATTTTTTAATAAAAAATAAAACGAAACAATATTACTGTGGCAATTGGTTTTCATTTATTTTTGTTTAGCTCTCCAAGCATGCTCCTCAGGCGAAACGGCGTCTGTTAGCATGTCTGAACAAGCCGAGTGACTCCGCACCTTTAAACGCTAAACTGTGTCGATGTTGAACGAAGAAACACTAGCGACCGGAGAATCAAACAAATCTGCGACCCCAAATCTTCAGTTTTATATGACTGCAGTCAGGACAAGCAGATACATCTTCCACACATCACAGTCGGCTTCACTTTAAAAAAAAAACATTTGAGTTCACTTATCGAAGCCAGCTTCACATTCCTGTTCATCAGCACCCGGCAGAAACGTGTTTAAAAAAACGTTTCAGCACGTAAACAGCTCGACAAGATGCGAAAATAGAGTCCAGTTAAAGTCCAAAAGATTCAGAGAGTTTTGACTGAGATAACTTAGTCCCTGCGGTGTACGAGCTGGTTTGCTTGTCTAGTAATGGGAATGTGAAAGAAACGGAGATTCGGTTCTTTCACTCGGTTCATTTGAAAGAACTGGTTCAACTAATCAATTCAGTGAATCTTTTACCGTGTTTTTGTCTGATATCCCGGGCCGGGCATATTAAAGCCGTATAATAAAGACACGTACTGCTGTTATTTACGAGTATTTTGTTTCGAATCATACGTGTTTATGAGAGACTAGCTGAAATATATGCCATAAATTTTTATCACACTTATATTTATGCATTGTGATGTTTTTTATGTAAAGCGACAAGCAATTCTTCACAGAGCCAAATATATTTATAGTGTACAATGTCAGGTTTAGCTAGAACGCTTTTTCAATGCCTATTTCAGAATACTACAGAACTTTTACTATATAATAAAAGAAATACGCTTCAATGAGTTGGAGTCGTTGACTCGACAAAAGATTCATTGAAAAGATCCGACTCAAATGGAAGATTCGTTCACAGATCGGGCGTCGCTACGCACCGCTACGTACAGAACAGAAGCGGTTACATTAGTGACTGCTGACCTTCGCTCTGTATAGTTGTGACAGTCCGTGTGTAAACTATTAAAATGTATATATTTCCAAAACGTAGGTCTGTTACAAAAAATGTGTACAAAAAAAATAGCGTGTACTGAAATTGAGTCAAGTAGAATGAATTCAAATATAATAGACGCTGAGTAACTGAACTCTTTCCATAATAAAAGTCCTCAGCAATTCCTAACAAACAGCAGCTGAAGAGAGGAATGTCATGTCGAATTCATCACGTCCATGTGTTGTACTTCAAAAGTCACACAAGTAAAAATTCTATCTTATACTGACTTTATTCTTAATCTTCAAATATATATTTTGTAAAATTTAGATAGCATATCAGAATTTCATGAGTAATCAATTTCATTAAGTTATACTATATATTATTTATTTATTTTTACATATTAATCATGTATAGGGTGCAAATCTGCTACATGGCGTGAAAGCTATTTACTTTTAGAATGACTCCCAAAAGCATTTGCACTAATATTTGACCTTATCCAAGAACACGAATACGATTAAGGCATGAAATTACAAGCTGGCCCTGCTACTCCCATTAAAAAACAATGACTATATAGCTGTAATAGTGGTCTTTATTAGATGTAAAAGACAACTGTACATTTTTTGAGAATGCAGCATACAAAGAAATGAGGTCAAAAACAAGCCGTTACTTTCTCAAACTGTCCTTTGAATGACATACAATGACACTGAAACACAAGTGTATAAGTTATGATAACAATAACTACAGAGGAGCTTTACAGTTCACCACTGTGCTGCGAACCGGCCACAACTCTTCTGCCACTGCATCAACTTCTGTCCTCGAAAGAAAACAAGTGTATTAGATTACAAAGAGGGGGAATGAGTGTATTAGTTGCCTGTGAGTGTTTCAGTGCGCC
Source organism: Carassius gibelio (assembly GCF_023724105.1). Taxonomy (NCBI): domain Eukaryota; kingdom Metazoa; phylum Chordata; class Actinopteri; order Cypriniformes; family Cyprinidae; genus Carassius; species Carassius gibelio. The sequence goes on from NC_068389.1 coordinate 10,249,198, forward strand.
GCGAGAAAGTTACTTCATTGAGTTTCAGTGGAACCGAACAACGCAATCATCATTAACACCCAATTATAACCAGAGGGAAGTTTACTGGGCCAGTACTTACACAGGGACAGATTCAAGGGAATATAAACATCATTCTGGCTTTGTGTCAACCTAAAAAAAGATAAAACATTAACTAGAAGTTCTTCGTAATAAACACATTTTCATAATCAAAAGCAGTGCTCAGAGAAATGTGAAGAGCTTCATGTTGTCATCAGAGACTCTAGTCTACTGAATCATGACCGCACATCCCTGATAAAACATCAGCACTGTTAGGACACTCACCTCTGTGTTCATTCATGGGCTGGAGACAATGTCTGTGTTGGCTTCAAATCCTTAGTTAAAAACCTTGAAAATAAAACTAACTGTTAAGACATTATAATGGGCCATACTTGCAAATTCACAGGCATGAGAAACCATCTCTTACCCACTCAGCCATCCCGCTGGAATCCAACCTGTGAATGTATATAGACATTTAGAGACATTCAAAGCTACTGTTTTAAGTTTTCATTGGTATAGGGTGACCATACGAGCCATTCGCAATATAGATTGCCAATATAGGCAATATAGAAATCCCGGCAAGGATGTGTCCTGGGAAAATGGCTCGTATGGTCACCCTACATTGGTGTGAACTATCTCTCACCCAATGGTTGTCAGCCGTTGACATCAGCTCCCTGGCAACATCTGTTCCTCCCAACCAACCTGCAAAAGTGTAACATTTAGAGACCTCCATCCAAACCAGTACAAATCAGTCTAAAGCTGTACATCATGTGTTTCAATGCACTGTAAAGAGGAGTAAATCAGAGACACCAGTCTAATGATTCATCATGGCATGCAATGGTAGTCTACTGGGGTTTTCAGTCTGTCAGATGTCACAGACCTCCAAATAGGATCAGAGGCACCACTAAAAGGCAGCTATATATTTATATGTAACGTTATAAGACCATATTTATACAGTATTAATTAGCTATGTATTCAGAAAAAAATCTTCAGGTTTTCAAAAACTTTTTTCTAAAAGAAAACAGAAGTGTTGTTGTCTCATACTTACGTTACTGGGAAACTGATGCAGCTTCGGTACATTCTTTGACATTTCTTTTCCCAAGACATCAATGTTCAGTTCAAGTAAATATGATCTGCAAAACACTGAAAGTTATATTATCAGGTCATATTCGACTAATCATGATGATCTGTGGGGAGCTCCAGACCATCAGCACTGTTAAAACACGGCCAAGCGGCATCTCTAACAAGGTTAAATAAAAAAGCACTAAACTGTGGTCTGGGGTAACGTTAAGCGATACAACAATAAATAAAATAAAATAAATAAATAACAACGAAGGTCATTCATCGCCAGCTCAGGATCTGCAGTGCAGCATCCGACGCGCAGCGAATGACTATATCAGGGTCCTAACGCTGCAGTCAGGGTAGCGAAATATCTGCCTGCATGAAAATACGAGCATATTTTGTGCAGATGTTGCATTATTATTATTGTTATTATTTTAATTTGTTTTCTTTTTCTTATATATAATTTATTCAAATAATTATCTAGCTCTTTTTATTGTGAGATGAGATATTTGTGCTTTTACAATACAATTATTGTAAAAGCAATGCAACTAATGATTATTCATTAATTAATATCGCAAAAGCACAGTCGAACAGAATGCAGAAATAATCGCAGGAAATTAAATATTTTATATAAAATATTCTTAAATATTCTATATAAATATATTAAATCATTAAATAAGAATAAAGTTAAATGTTCCTAAAACATTGCAAGGGGAAATCAGAAATATATATTATATATAAATATAATATTATATATATATATATATATATATATATATATATATATATATATATATGTATGTTGAATCGGTGTTGAATCTGCAGGCGTGTGCACGGTGTACTACTGCTGACCACTAGCGCTCCTCCAGTGCGCACTAGTGAGGGAAGGGAGTGACACAGACACAATGGGAGGACAGAAACAGCATCGATAACAGCGCTCTACAGCTGTGCCTTTAAAGCAGCCTGCTGCTGAACTGCTGTCTGAAGTGCACTGTGATTAATGCATCTGAATTTGCTGCAGGGCATTAGTATTGTCTCAAGATTTCACATCTGTCCTTCCAATGGATTTCCCTTTCGACATGAACGCGCTCTTCCCCGAGAGAATTACAGTGCTGGATAACAGCTTGAGTGCAGGTCGGAGAGCGCATGGGAGGTACTGTCTGCTTTATTGTGTGCTGAGAGAGAGATGGGTGGCATCTTTGTGCAGCATGCACTGCTTTTGTCTTGTAGCAGTGGTTTACACAGTCGTTTCCTGTCTTTTTCCTTTAATGATGAGCCTCCCTCTCGATTGTGTTGCTGTATGGAGAGCTTGACGTCAGAGGATGCAAATGCGGCTCAAATCTGACATTAGTTTGATTGAATCTGCCATTGGTTTAATCTGAACGATGCTGATTCAGCATGACAGCCACATTATTTACTGTAATTACACAATAACAAATCTTTTTATAATATATATTTTAATAGATTTTAATAAGAATTTTCTAATAGATACAATTTTATGTTATATATATATATATATATATATATATATATATATATATATATATATATATATATATATATATATATAATGCAATAAAAACATTTATAAATAAGAATAGTAATAATAGATAAATATTCTAAACTTTACTAAAAAAATAGTTTCATATAGCAATCAAGTGAAGGAGCATTTCTAAGAGAAGCAGGTTATGAATTGCTTATTTTTTGAGCAAAATTTGTATGTACGTTTCTACTAATTATTTAGCAGACCATTTTATCCAAAATGACATACAAATTATATACAGGACAATAGAATCAATCAAAAAAAATAAAATAAAAAGCAACATGTAAGTGCTGTGACAAGTCCCATTTAAACTTGCATATTGTTTCTTATCCGATCAGATGTTCTTTAGAAGTTTCCCAATCTTTTGGACACGAGACTGAATCGAGCTCTTATTCGCAGCTTCTGAGTTCCACCTTAAAGGACGCGTCAGTTAGTTTCTTATTCACTCTCAACTAGGGACCGTTTGGCTTATTGTCTTTTTCATGCTTTTTAATTCATTGTGTTGCTTTTGTGTCTATTTTCAGAATAAAATAATAATAAACTATTTTGAAGTGCAAATAACACTGCTTTATAAATGGACTAAAAATAGAAAGGCACATAAAATATAATTGCAGTATCTTATAATTATTTAACATGCCATCAGTTCTACTTAGGGACCGTGTGATTTTTCTCTTGTTCATTAATTTAAAAAAATATATAATTCAAAGAATTATTACGAATTTCAATATCCCGAGGTGGCTAGTGATTATGCTACAACTTAAATGGTTAAATGCATGCATATTTGTAAATACTGTAAATTGCACTACCTTAAAAACTGTACCTTCTGGATCCATGCTGTAGCTATTTTGTGCCTTTATATTTTTACAGTCCATTTTTGCTTATAAAGCAAGCGTTATTTGTGTTTCAAAATAGTTGTATCATTATTTTATTCCAAAAATCTACACAAAAGCAACACAATCCCTTAAAAAAGCATGAAAAAGGCTGCATGTTCCCTAGTTGAGAGTGAATAAGAAGCTAACTGACACTGAAGCGGTGTGGTTTTTTAAGGTGGAACAGATAGTGTCAATCAGAAGCTGGATTCAGCCTCGTCTTTTGGACTCCAAGGATCTCTTTTGTCAAAGACAGTATTCAAAGGCCCTCATTTTGAAGCTGATATCTCATGTATAAACTCTAAAATAATATGTGCATATGTGAATTTATTGATACATCTTAATTAAGATTATATTAATACAACTACTTACTGGGGCTCCCTGGAAGTTTGCAGAGAACCATGATCCACATCTGTGACGTAACAACACCCTATTGGCTATTTAAAAAAAATAGGACTAGCCATTTGATATATCCCACCCAAATGTTTTAATACATAATATGTCAACACAGGACAAAAACTGCTCTCGTTTATATGAATATTTCTTGATTGCTTGATATTGCCGTAGGCTATTGAAAAACTGTCGAAAAGCTATAAATGATTCCAGCTTGCAAACCAAACAGTTATGCATTGTATATGTGTACCCATCCGCTATGACCTGCATGACTGGAATCATTTATGTGAATTAACTTTTGAGATTCCTAACATACCTGTTCTTTGTTCTCCAGACCAGATCCTCTTCTTCAGATCAGCACAGTTATAGATGAGCTGGGCAAAGCCTCCGCTAAGGTAATAATGTCTGTCTTTCATCTCGTTTTGAGCTTGCAGATGTCATTCAGTGTCAGTTTCAGTTTGTCATCATGTCGTGTGTGTGTGTGTGTGTGTGTGTGTATCTCCTCAGGCCCAGCAGCTGCCTGCTCCTATAACCAGTGCAGCGAAGCTCCAGGCCACCAGACATCATCTCTACCTCCTGAAAGATGGAGAACAGAACGGGTTCGCTCGCTTTCTCTATCCCTCCCTCAGCCTGTGCTTCAGATTTGATCTATTTACATGTCAATACATCTTGCCTCCCTCATTCCTGTTTTTATTTATTTATTTCTATTACATGTAAACACATCCTCGTCTGATGCTAATAACAGTCTTTGACTCGCTCTTCCTGTCTTTCGCTTCACCAGCGGGAGGGGTGTTATCGTTGGATTTCTGAAGGTTGGCTACAAGAAGCTGTTTTTACTTGTGAGTGTTTGCTCATTATTGAGTTGGTAACTGAATGATTTTAAACTTGATGCAGCAGCGTGTTGTAATTGCATCCAGGACCAACGGGGGGCGCATTTGGAGACCGAGCCATTGTGTGTGCTGGATTTCTATGTGACAGAGACTCTGCAGAGACATGGCTACGGGCTCCAGCTCTTTGACTTCATGCTGAAAGTGAGTTTAGCAGACTAGTTTACCCCAAAAATCCTGTCATTTTACCTTCCCTCGTTTCAGTCCAAACCATGTGACTTTCTTGCTTGCGTGGAACACAAAAGGAGATGTTTCAAAGAATGATCATGCTGCTTTTTTTTTACCATATAATAAAAACAAGCAACAAAAAGCATCATAGAAGTATCATGAAAGTGGTCGATATTATTCATCCTCTTTATTTATAAGATTTGAGTGCTACAGTGTAAGGTTAGATTTTTGTAAGGGAAGTTTTATTCAGATTTCCATTAAATATAAACTTAAAATTCATATATTTCATGTATTTCTCAGACAAGGATGTTTTATGCATAGAATATGGTGCATTATTTGCATGGACTTTTTTTTCTGCTGTTTTTTGAGTTTTTGAGGCTTGTGTGGAAAAGAGCAGCCGGAACATTTTTCCAAATATCTACTTTTGTGATTTCCAGTTGACAGGTTGGTGTAAAAACCCGTTCATATTTGCTAGTAGGTAAAGAGTCCTGCTTGTTTTTGTGACTCATGTTTTCCTGTCCTGATCATAATCTCTGATTGAACAGCACAAACGGGTGGAGCCTGAACAGATGGCGTATGATAGACCTTCTCCTAAATTCCTGTCATTTCTAGAAAAGCACTATGATCTCAAGAACAGCGTGCCTCAGGTATGTCCTCCCTTTTAAAGTGAAAGTGCTGCATGGTGCAAAACAGTCACAGCCAATCAGAGCATGTTTGGTGTTATCTGGAGTGAGATTTTAAACTCTTTTCAGAAATGCAAACTGTACTTGAAACAAACCGGATTACACTACTTGATGAAAACAACTTCTTCAGATACTATAATTACATGTTATGTCTTGGGTGTAAATCGTGATATGGATTATGTGCATGACGTGTGAGCGTTTGTATTTGCACACAATACAGATTTTATACAATAGTGATTTCCTCAAAATATGAGGTGTGTAAATGGCCGTTGCAAAACTTGATTGTTATGATGTCACACTTGTTCCTCTCAGGTGAATAACTTTGTGGTGTTCAGTGGATTCTTCCCGAGTAGATCAGGTAATGCCTGACTGCATCTCTGTTCTTCTGTGGGTTGGGAATGTTGTTCTGGATCTGTGCCAGTGTTCAACCTCCCATTCTCCTCATTATAGTACGTGCAAGGCGGCACTACATTGAAATTCCTCCTATTTTTCTTTTTTTCTTTTCTTCCTCAAATTCCTGCAGGTAATTCAGCTCGAACCACTTAACATACAGAGTCTATTAAACTACACCTGACATTGACAAGGAAATACTGGCCATAAATAAATATATATATATTGGCCATGAAACTGTATTTTGCATTATTTTAAAACATTGCTGTAATTGTTAGCTTAAAAAAATATTTAAAAATGTTTTTTTTAATTAATATGAAAATAAAATAAAATATAAATATTAGATGGAAAAACTTAAAAGTAAAAGCTGAAGTCATTTTTCAAACATTTTGAAGTACAAAAAGTACAAAAATGACTGAAATAAAATTTAATATAAAATATCTAAAAAAATGATTAAAATTTAATGCAGAGTCCATTTAATTTAAGTCCAGAGCCTATGAGTTCCTCTAAAACTCTAAAAAAATATTCCTTTGCTGCCAAAATTACATTTTAGACAATTCCACGATTAATAATAATAATTAAAAAAAAATCTGTCTTTGTTGCACTTGTCCACAATGCTCATAGCTCTTTCTTGGTTCTTTTTGTTGTTGTTGTTGTTGTTTAATATTTTTAGTGCCTCTATATTTAAATCGGGTGTATTTCCTGATCTAAATCATGACCTGTTGTGTTGTTTTCTATGAAATGGAATCTTTGTACCTGGCAAAAACATTTCCAATGCATTTATTTATGTGTATAAATGACTCACCCTGCCCAGATCTGGGCTGTTTATAGTTAATAGCAACCCTACACTGGGTTTAACATGCAAACAACTCGAAACGCTTATTGTTCAAATGCTTTTCTCTCTTGAAATCTATCAAGGAACACCTCCCTCCCCTTCGACGGATCAGGGGATGTATGGATTTTTGTAAGGACATTGAATATCTATTGTTTCCCTCCCCTACCCCACAGTGACCCAGTTCCACCTTACTTATCACTCCCTTATTGTATCCTCAAGTCCACTCATTATAGACTCTTCCTTTGCAAACAGACCTCCATAACCTCTGCCCACATCAATCAGTCCCAACAACTCGCTTACAAACTCACTCCCCTACAACATCCCTTGCTGTTCCCCTTTAAAATCCAATTATAGATAAGTGCTATATGTTTCCCCAAAGTGCAGTGGAATGATAATCGATGTATGCATTATGCCCGTGGATATTAATATCTTTGTGTGTGCTGTTTAACTGCTTGCTGAACTCTAGACTTATCTTCTACCAGTTGTTTCCGTTGGCTCTTTCTGACCACAATGCTCTTTTTTTTTACAGCGGTCCAATTGAGAAAAGTTCCCCCAAAAAAGCCAGAGGGAGAGATCAAACCCTATTCACTGATGGAAAGAGAAGGTGGGTTGGCACAATACAGTCCCTAGTAGCAGACATTAACACCAACTAGTTGAATACTGACATCATCCAGGCACTGTAATAAATAGTTTCATCTGGAAACAGGCCTCCTATTGTTCATTAAATGTCTTGATTTGGTCAGTTACTTTAGAGGCCTTGTCACAATCCAGTCACTAAGTATACAGGTAACAAGGTGGAACCTGGAACCTCATTTCTGAACTAGTGACTGTAATGAGCCAGTCATTTATAGTGGGGCAATGGAATGACCTATTGGTAAGCCCCTCCCCTCGGCCGCAGATGAGCCAATGGCAGTTGAGTATCAGCTGCAGGGAGACCTGAACTCAGACATCTTTAGGTTTGAGCGCCATAGAAAAAACATTGAAAGATCTGAGGCTTTCATCGGTTTGATGGTGTTTATGCTACAAAAATGGAAAAACAATGTGCCTGGGGTACTCATAACACGGATTCCAGGTATCTGGAGAGGATGGGCAATGGAATTTATTTTATTCCATTTCCTAATCCCAAATTATACCCTAGCCCTAATGTCACCAAGCATCAATCCCAATCCCAATGACAAAAAAGTTAATTTTCTGGTTGTCATACACTCAATAATTTACCATTTTCATCTGCTCAAGCAGAACATTTATGTCATTTTATGCTTCAGCAAAGGTATCTCTGGCTAAAACCAGCTAATCTTAAAATTAGTCCATACTAACATACGAACCTAAATAGCGAACATCTCTCACATCGTGTACAGTTTAGGTCAAAAACACATAAACAAAGGTTTACATTTCAGTGCCTCTCCAAATTCATTTTATCTGTGGTACATGAATCCTAGATGTTCAACAGTAACTAAGGGGGCGGAGCTTACCACCAGATCAACTGCCTTTCACTTTTTCACATAGCTTTCCCTTAAAAGTACTAAAAGAATCATGAGTGGAACTGTAAAGGAATCAGAAAGAGGAAATCATAATTCATAAATCTTTAGGATTGCACTTCCTCTCTTCCGCAGTGGTTCGGGAGGAGCAGAGGGCTCTCCCCTGGCCGTTCGTTCGCCCCGCGGGTCCCCCCCTCTCTCCCCCTCTGCTTCCGTCATCTCCTCAATCCCGTTGTCTCAGTGTGGGATCCTCCCCCAGCCGGGCCCTGCTCCGGCCCGCCGTGGCCCCCGGGAGCCCCTCCCACCAGCTCAACGACAGCTGCAGGGCAAGACGCACCAGGTACACCTCAGCCACACCTCACAGCCAGCCACAGCATTCTTGAGTCTGAATCCAGCACTTTGCTTGCAAATATTTACATTGCTTCCTCTTCGCTTTTTCCATCTGGGCCCTATTTTGGTGGCTTTGAGCATTTTCTTAGTGGGAATGAAAGTGAAGAGACACTAAGGTCGCTCATGTTCACTATGAGCCACTTCCTGGGTTAGATGAGTGCATGGTTGGCTCGGCGGCAGGAATGTGAATTCAGCTCATTAGTGCATCATTAGTGTATCACTGTGTACTGCATTAAGGTCGGATACACTGTCTGTTTATTCTTCTAACACGTAAGCGGCCTTGACCACTTTCTTTTGGAAAGTCGTTAACATTTCTCCTCCTCTCCTCTCTCTTTCTTCTTCCCCTCCTTTCATCTCTCATTATGACATGCTCATTTTATGCATCGACTTCCCCAATTATGCTCATTTTGTTTTTGAACCCCTCACTTCATTTGACGAGTTTTAACTTTTGTTTCCTTTTAACCACATGCTTATCTCTCTTTTTATCATTCTCTCATTCCACACTAGCTCTCTAAATAGATCTAGGCTCAGCTTTCATTGACCCTCAGTCTTTAACTTCACTGTCTTAAACATTTAGCTAGTTCCAATTAAACGAATGGTTCACCCAGAAATGAAAAGTAGCTGAAAATCTACTCACCCTCAGGCCATCCAAGATGTAGGTGAATTTCATGGGAACAGATTTGGAGAAAATTAGCATTAAATCACTTGCTCACCAATGGGTCCTATGAAGTGAATGGGTGCCGTCAGAATGAGAGTCCAAATGGCTGATAAAAACGTCACAGTAGTCAGCACATCTCCAGTCCATTATTAGCATCCTGTGAAGGTAAAGCTGAAATCCATCAAGATGTTTTTACGCTCAAACTGTTGTATTCAGCTAAAATATGAGTCCTCTCTCCATGGTATTTGATGATATTCATTTTTTTATCAGCTGTTTGGACTCTCATTCTGACGGCACCCATTCACTGCAGAGGATCCTTGGTGAGCAAGTGATGCAATGCTGAATTTCTCCAACTCTGTTCTGATGAAGAAATTAATTCATCCATTCATCTTAGATTGGCTGAGAGCGAGTGAAGTTTTTCAGATTGTTTTTTTTTGGGGGGGTGCACCATTCTTTTAAAAAGAAAGTTCATCCAAAAGTGAAAACTGAGTCATTCTTTTCTCCAACTTTTGTTAATTTTTCTGTGAACTCCAAAGGAGAACCTTCAGAAGAATGGTGCGAATATTCTCTAGAATTCTATTTGTATTCCACAGATAAAATAACATCCTGTGGGTGGAAAGCTTTTTCACTGTTTGACTGAACTAAAACTTCCTGATTTTGCTTTCTGCCTTGTGAGTGTATGAATGATGAATGATGCCTGTAAAATTATTTGATAATATTACACATTTGTAATGAAATTGGAATCTCTTTTGGTCTTTTCCGTACCCTTTCCAGTAACGAGTGTTTTAGATAATAAAATAGAGTTTTTACAGATCAATTTGCTATAGTGTTAACCCTTAACTGTCAAACATCCTCTGTCCTGTTCTGCAAGTAATAAAAGGTGCCACTGAAAAACTGTTAGGTAGTATTATTTAATCACTTGTCAATTAATTAATTTGTCATAAAACAGATTACTGTAACAGAACAGCATTTATGATAAAATAGAAATATTTGTGAAATTATAAGTGCTACTTTTGATCAATATAATATTTCCTTGCTGAATATAGGGATTTATTTTTTTCTTTCTTTTTAAATGATTTTATACTGCAGTTAAGAAGATAAACCCATCTAGAAACCTGTCTTAACTACATGTGTTCACTGAAATCCTAATTCTATATCAGTTAAAAGGTTAAAGTTCAGATTGGCTCAGAATAAACGGTTGTGAGAAACGCTTGCCACTCGCTTTGATATCTAAAGGCCTAAAATATCAGCCATTGCATTTGACTGCAACTCTGATGTCCAAAAGAAAACCGGACGTGAAGTTGCACCATACTAGTTTTCAACCAGTCATGAGAATAGAAATCCTCTGTCACGTTACACAATCATTGCTTGTGTCCTCTTTCACTGGAATTTGTTTCCATACAATGTTGAGTTTTGGATTTGCGTTGGAAGTTATGTTTAATTACGTTTTTATTTGTTCCTTTTTTAGTCACATTTCTTTTTTTATTGTTTCCATTTCTTTCATTTCTTTCTCTGTTTTCCCTCTCCTCCCCTCCCTTGTCCTCGGCCCTCTATTGCTGTTGTTTGTCCATTTCTTCATATCCTGTAGCCATCAGGGTCTAGTTGCCAGCAGCAACCTCTACCGTCACCATATCAACAGCCGAGATCTCGGGCAATTACTGGCGGAAGAGCAGAACCCCTTGAAGCTTCCAGGTAATGCACCATTTGAACCGCAATTAACCATTTACCACGGCGCACCGTGAAGCTTTACGATGGTCCTCAGGAAAGCACATTAGTAAACCATTAGTAAACCATTAGTAGCTGTGGTGTGTGCTTCCTCAGAGCTGAAAGCAGAGCTCTGTGAGAGAGTGTGTTAGACGCAGATGCAGAGGAACAAAAACACACTTCAGAAAGGTCGGGCTTTTCTCATATAACCTTTGTGAGAGCCAATATTGTTAACATGTGAACTGGAAGTGTATACTGAAGAAAACACCAGGGACTGAGGTAACGACTAGGGCTCCACAGAATCAACGCCTACAGAATTCCACAGAAAGCACCGCCGATTTCTGCTGAATTTGTTTGTTTATGAGGATTGCTACGCCAAGTATCACTTTTATTATAGCTCATACTGAGGGTTAGGATTTGAGCAAACCATTAACCCAGAGTATGCAAACCTGCTGCATTAATTTGTCCCATACTATCATGCTTGTTAAGTTTTTTTAGTTTTTTTTCCTGACGGTCTCTGACAAAGCTTTGTGAAAAAGAAGTGCATTTAATTGCATTGACTGTGCACTTGTTGTGTACTTCAGAGCTTAAAAGTATATTTTTAATGACGTTTTACTTGCAGATAATATGATAGAATATAAAATAAAATGTAGCTTAAGTGACCTTAAAGAGAGTACACTTTCATTACTGTATTTCTTAACTAACTTAAGTGCACGAAAATATACTTTGTAATAATGTGAAATTGAAAGTATGAAAGTATTAATATAATTATTTATTTAATAATCTTTTGTCATGCTTAAAAACAGACTTATTGTGATGTGTTGTAACTTTTTTATGATTTTAACTTTACTTTGTTATACGATATTAGATTTAGGCTCAATATGTTTTAATTGTACCAAATTGCAATATTTTTATCTACATAAGTTTCTGTTCAATGGACATTAAAGTATATTTTAATTTACCATAAATGTTTGTCAGCACTTTCATCAGTACAGTTTAAACATATTTTTAAAAAAAACAATAGAATGATTTACTTCTATCCTAATTAAGTTAATCAAAAAATGCACTCAAAGTTCAGATAAGCGCACTTAATATAATTTAACAAATGTAAACTGTAATGCATTTTCATGTAATTGCACTTAATAGGCAATTAACTGTTGGAAAACAACTTCAGTTGGCACTTAAGTTGATGTAAACACTGATTTATTAAGCTTTTTTATGTTTTTTAAAAAACCAATGAATTAATTAAAACCTGGCTCATTCAGTATTTGGTATAATATGATGCTTTCAGCTGCAACTAAAAGTCTAGTATCCTCAGATCAGTTTAACACTCGTCATTTTAACTGTTATTTGGCATATTTTTTTTTACAAACAGTGCAGCAAAATGTCACAGAAGTGTGTATGTTCTGTGCAGGCCATATTATGACAGGAAATACAGTATCTGCATGTTCCTACTTTATCTTTCTTTTTGCTCTGATACAAATTTGATTAAACTTCTGCTTCTCTTCTCAGCCTCGGCATTGTAGTTCACTTGAACTGATCTTCTCTGCTGCTTAATGTGCTTCTTTCTCTCCATCTTTCACTGTATTTCATCTTCTTTTCCAGACCACATCCTCAAGGCCAGGTTGTGTCCCTTCCGACACTTACTGCCCCCAAGAAATATCATGTACAGGAGCAGGCCTCCATAACAACCCTGGAACCCAAAGAAGAGCTGCAGACCGCTGTATGGCCCAGTGGGTCCGACAGAAACAAGAGTGTCGCAGCACACAGTCCCGGTGACAGAAGATGTTAAAGGGGTCATTGGATGCCCATTTTCCAAAAGTTGATATGATTCTTTAGAGTCTTAATGAAAATCTGAAACATAGTTTGGTTAAAAATTCTCAATGTTAGTGTAAAAAAAACACTTTTTTTACCCTGTCAGTCAAAACCAAGCTTTTTTCAGAGCAAGCCGTTTTGTTGCATTTTCCTTTAAATGTTAATGAGTTCTGCTGACCCCGCCCCTCTCTTCCGAGTCGCTCTCAGAGAGACTCGCATTCGTCGTGAAACTTGCTAATTACCACATTATTAGGAAAGACGATTTTCAAAGATTAATTAAAAACATTATACTAAATTTTTGTTGGTGAAGCGAGACCACAAATGATTCACGCAAAGATAAACGCATTTATGTAGAGCGCCTTATCTTCAAAAACAAACATAATCCACTGCGTCTTCAGTGGCTCAGATTTTGGGAGTAAATGATGACTCCTATGTTCATTGTTACATCCAACAACAAAACACCTCAATCATTTAAGCTTGTCTATATCTGCTCCGGTGGTGAAACAATGGTGGACTGATGACCGCTCACTAAGGGTGAGTCTAATGACATGTTCCAGGTCACCCATAACCCGTTTTTTTAACCCGTACTGGAACAGCAGTCAAGCCTGTGACTTCCCACCTGTGAACTCGTACTAGATCGATGAAACACTGCTGTCAATCAAACTAATGTGGGAGGAGCCTGTCTGTGTGACATCACAAAGACAGTCATCTGAGATCGGCTCATTTGAGAAAGGGGCAATGATTAAGAAACACTTGGTACGTCTTTATCATTATAGGGTGGTTGTGTACACAATACCAATACGCCTTTCAACTTGTAATAGTGCTTGTAGCATCATATGACCCCTTTAAGAAGAGAAATTAACTGATGGACATCGCAAAGAAGTGAGAATAATAAAGGGTGGAGAAATTGTTTGTAAGAATTTTTATTAAACCATGAAAGTTAAAAAAGAGCTTTAATGAAAAAACATCAGCAGCTATTTGTAACTTAATTTTTTTTATCAGTCCTGTTTATAAATGTTTCAGCTGTTTGTTTTATGGGTTGTGCTTTTATAATCACAATTTTCTAAAATGTTTTATAATGTTTTTCAAAAACAGGTCAATGCAAAAGTACAGACTTTTTTTTTGTGAAAATTAAATTAAACGGTGGAACTTTTCTTCTGTTCGATTAATTTACATCGCTGCTCTCAAACAACATAAATACTCCGATATTCAAACTGATGCTCATTCTTGTACACTGATCACATAATTCCGTGATTCCCTTAAGGAAGTCCTTTATATTATACTCAAAACAGATTAACCCCTTGGAAAACATTTGACAAAGGACATTAGTGCATGCGGTTCTTGGTAGCATGTGTACATTAATAATACATTAACCGTCTGGCAGACATCATCAACAGACACTAAAACACAAACACATCACCATTTGTTTTATCTATGTGCGTTCATCTGGAATATACATTTAAAAAAAATTCCTGCTCAGATGTTCAAGTTTGACATTTTTGTGATCTGCTCTTTTTAAGATGTTCTTCAGTTGTTCAATAACAAGTATAGAGTGCTCTTCAGGGTAATTGCTCTTTAACCGAAGCCTTGGAAATGTACATGTGCTTACTGGGATGCTATTGGTTCTGGTGACAGTTTCCCGTTCAGCGTCTGCATTTGAACCCTTGTCAACTTGTGACATTTCCCTGCAACTTATATATGTGTGACGATTTAAAAAAGGGCCAAACTCCTCGATAGACCTTTGATTCAATGTCTACAGTCACATTTTCTTCAAATGAATGACGAGTACTGCTTTAATATGCAATCTGGCCGTCTGTTAAGCCTACAAGGAAGTATCCAACTTTTATTTAAAGTACATGTGTTCAATTGCTTATTTAGATAACAGTCTATTTGAAGTTCGTCTTGTTGAGAGCTTGAGGTTTTGTTTGAATATCTATTTAACTATATTATAGAATTATTTATTGGAAAGTAAATTGGAGGAATGAGTAATTAGTGCTGCTGGTTTGTATCCACACATACAGCTGGAGTCATGACCCTAAAGTCACAGTTATAAGTGCTCCGGCCTTTCCCTGAACAGCCCATTCTGGCCAGACGTGTTTTCTCTTGGTTGACTGTCTACATGCCAGATAAAAAAAGACCATATCAAAAGTAAAATCTCAGCACTTCTTTCCCCATTGCATGTCCCTTTAGACACTATGCATTCAAGTTCAAGACAATTGCATCATCTGTTTCCTTTTTTATCACTAAAACATTCTTCAGTAGTTTGGATGAATATATATATTTTTTTCATGATAGAGACATGTTTGCACTCTCCAGGCATGATGTCTGTTCAGTTTTTAGGATGACTCCGCTTTTTCAGACATTTAACCCACTCTGGATCTAATAGGAGTCCCTCAGTAGTGTGAGGTAGATCTCTGACTGGAGGAAGCGGGGGTAACTGTCCATTTCCAGCAGGCAGTAGATGCGTTTCTGAGCGTGTGAGAGGGACGTGTGAGAGGGGGCTTTGAGGAGCTCAAGGGTCAGTTCTCTCGTCTTACAGTCCAGGTTCACCTAAAAGTGACAGAAAAGAAATTCATAGTTCACAAATATTCAATAATTATACTAAAATGTTTGATTTATTTTTAAGTCTTATGATAGATGATAGATTTTGTGTGAGGAATTTACTTTCTTTTATAAAAATTATAAATAAAAAAATTAAAAGTACTACTTTTTAATATAAAAACTGTTTTATATATGTATTTGAGACTTCTGAAGTCATATGAAAGATTTGTTCAAGGAAAGGACCAAAATGTACTTAACTTTTATAATACACACTGGGACCATCAAGCTCAAAAAAACAAACAAAAATAAATTCTCTCTCTCTCTCTCTCTCTCTCTCTCTCTCTATATATATATACACACACACACACAAATGTTATATACAAGTCTTCTGTAGTCATGTGACAGATTTGTGAGAGGAACGGACCAAAACTTACTCAATTTTTACTCCAGCAATGGAGTAATGAATTATTATAATTTTTTTTATTTCATTATTACTATTATTTTAATCATCCAATAATGTGCTATATTTCATCATGTAAGTCATCATATGATAGATTTGTGAGGAACATACCAAAGCTTAAAGCGTAAGTTTACAATTTCTGTGGCATTATTGAATTTTGCAGACACAAAAATGAAGTTGTCAGATGTTCAGCTGCCCCACTCCCCATTTGTTATTTACTTTATTGTGTGAGAAAAAGCAGCTTGAACGTTGTGGAGGCAATATTCTCAAACATACAGCCATTCTGGGATGAATCTACCTCTCTGGGAGCACCCGGCTGGATGTAAGTCTCCAGGATCATTTTCGCCCGTCTCTGCAGGCTGAATTTGTTGGACGACTGTCTGTACTGCTCACAAGCCGAGTAGAACTGCAGGTTTTCCTCACTATACTCGGATCGCAGGAACGCTTCGAACACTGTGACTCCCACTGAAGGGCAGGTGAGAAGAGAAAGAATCTTAATGAACTTTGACAGGGAAAAAACGGCTATTTCTGGTTGCATATGAGGGGGGATGGGGGGCTCAGATGACACATTCAGATGCATGTTCTGCCATACACCCACACACGTTATAACACTCAGCACAAAAATCAGGAAAGAAAAAGAGCTTTGGGCATGGATATCTTCAGGGTTTATCTCAGACCACATGTCTTCCTTCCCTCTGATTTCCTCGAAACCCTTAAACTTTGAGTTGCGCCACTCTGAAGAGAGTAAATAGAAGCAGGGCTCTGGAGTTACAACATACAGCTGTTCCCACAATTCAACCAGTCCAGACACCAAACCACAGTTCACAAAAAGATTCAGATGTGACATTCAATGCTGGATAACACACACTAGCTTGACCCATACCTGTCAAGTTTTGGATTTGAAAATAAGGGAAATTTTCCAGCGCCCATTGCGAGCAGTCCCACCACCCCAACAAAGCTCCAGTATCCCTTACATTTTAAGACAGGTGTTATAGCCCAAATTAAAACACAAAAGGGTATATATGAAGAGCATTTATTTAAAGGCTTATTTGCATATTTTCTGTTAATTTAACATTGCTTGTCTTTACATTTACATTTTATTTTAATTCATTCTTTTCATTTCATATTGCTTTTCTTTAATAGTTTTTCTTTTCATTTCACATAACTTTTCTTTTACTCTTTTAGTGAGCTGTTGTACCAATTTGTTGCAGACTTTGCATTCTTTAAAAAAGTAAATTCGCTGTCTCATTTATCACGGTATTTACACATGGGTTTTGGTTTTTTGGCAGGTGTGCCTTCACTCTCTATCGTAGCATCCATCATCCGTCTCTGTTTTTTCTTTTGTTATTGTTGTTTTTCCCACGTTATAACTCATGTCATCTGACCTCACACACCCCTCGCGACAGGCTACTACAGGTGGGAGTTATCGCGAGACTAGTGACAGAGCTCAGATTGGGAATGGTTTTATTATTATTATTTTATTAATAACGCAGGTAAAAAAAAAAAATACGGGAGATTTACGGGAAAATACTAATACGGGAGGACGGCGGGAAAGAAGGGTAAAATACGTGACTTTCCCGGCCAAAACGGGATACTTGACAGGTATGGCTTGACCCTATGTGCAGGCGTGAATACTTATGGCACAAAAAATACTGAACTTTAATTTAAAATGAAGTTTGAAAATATGAACTCAATTATAGTATAATGACTTGTTATTTCAATGCATTTTAAATAATGCAAGGCTTAAAAGGGTCAGTTTATAGTTTATGATAATCATCAATATTATAATGGTTGAATGGTTGCAAGTAATCAGTCAACACTTTTATTTTTGTAATGATTGCAAAAACTGCATGAGATTTGGTATTTCCCATCATGTTGTAGAAATATCCCAAAGGATGTTACTTATTGGGTGTCACAATTTTAAGAAATGTTGCTATGTTGCTTTAAGAAATGTTGTAATGCGGAAAATTAATGTGGTAATATCAATTCACTCTATTCTGAATCTCGTGGTTTTGGTTAATGAATTACTTCAGCAATAATCTGATTATCAATTAAACAGATTAAATCAAAATTATGATACTGTAAAATGTAAATAGTTGGATTCAGTACAAACTTCAGAGGTATGACAGCCTTTAAATTGATCTTAAAAAAATAAATGCAATAGATCTCTCGCTCGCTTTGAAGAACATGGGATTTAGGTCTTTATTTCCATGAAACAATACCCTATTCAAGGAAAACACCTGTTGTGTTTGTATGTAGAGTATTAGTTTCCAAAATCTCGGTGACACAGAATGGACTGAACACAGAAATGAATCCTCACTCCATATTATACTCTCTCGGCTGTAACTGCAAACCGTTCAAAAGCTGTTTGAGAGATGGAAATGACGAGATGCTGTTAATCATTAAGTCCTATAAATAATGACTCGAAGTGAAAATCACAGGAACCGTGACGTCAGGTAGCAAGCGAAACCGTTTCCGTTAAAAGTCCACTGTTTACACACCACAAGCTGCACTAATAATAAAAGTTTCTCAGAAGTTGTGTGCTGTTTAGACAGACGTTTGTCATGTACTGTAGAGCAAGTACTAAATGTCAACACGTTGTGCTACGAACTGATACCGCAAATCGTGCAGTTTGCTGCTACTTTTCTAAGAAATCCAACCGGCAAGTTTTGCCTGGTGGACAATGAACCTTCCCCTCAAGGGACTCGAATCATATCTATAGACCTCGTGGTTGGACTCTTTTCATCCTGACAGTCACTCACAAAAGCCTGGCTACATGCCACAAACCGTTCAAAGACATTTCCTCTCTCACATTTCCTTCGGAAAATGTACAAATCTCATTGGCTTTAATCTGTGCAATTACACATCTGCCTCCCGGGGAAAAGATCATTATTAAGTTATTTGGCTTCTTCATATCGTTTCATGTTGTTTGGGAATTCTCTGGAAACTCACGACTCAACCCAAAATAGCACTTTTCTATTTGAATTTATGTTCAAATGTAATCTATTCCTGTGATGCAAAGCTGCATTTTTATATGCCGATTTGCCGCTCAAGAAACATTTCTTATTACGGCATTAGCAATGCCTAATGCATTGAAAGTTCAAAAGAGCAGCCTTTGTTTGACAAATAAATAATTTCCATTGTATTATAACATAATATTTTTCTTTACTGTCATTTTTGGTCAATTTAATCCATCCTTGCTGAAGAAATATATCAATGTTTGGACTGTAGTGATCTTTTTCATTAAAACAACATTTTAAGCATGGATGGGCAATTGGCGACAAACATCTCAATTTCCAAGAACAGCTTTCCAGGTCAAAGTTAGAAGAACACATTGCTTTAACACGACCCATGTGATGCTATGGTGTCTCACAAGCGTCCTTTGACCAGCTGCCTGGCGACTCAAGCTGTTTAAAACCAAACCACTGAGCGCTCACCTCTGCTTTCCAGCAAAGCATCAAGGGACTTGGCCCAGCTCTCCATCTCCGTCCTGCTGAGCTGAGCTCTGCTGTGGCCCACCTCACTCCACTGCCTGAGGAAAGGCATTCGAGAACGCCTCTCTTTAGCACTGAGAGAAACAAAAGAGCATGAGAGGATACATGACACAGATAGCCAGAATGAAAAGTGTGGAATCAATAACAGTGGGCTGGGAAGGGGCGAGCGGCAGACACTGAACAGGCCAAAGATGAAAATCGGAGATGAAAATAATATGTGGCTTGATTGTTGGATTTTACCTGGCTACGTTCTCTCTGTGCTCCGCACTTGTCAAATTCGAATTTGAGGACTGTGGTGAACCCTTGCATGGAAAAAAAAAACCATAAGGTCACTGATTAACACTGCATTACACTGTCAAGATGATCTGACTCGATTCAAGACTTCAAGGAAGTTATTATTTACACAAATATTCCAAGAACTAAACAAAGGTCTTGAAGGTGTTGCGTCACGGAAAGCATTCTCACAAAGCCGGATCTATCAGATGCCAAAATATTTCAAAGAATTCACATTTTTGCTCCACAGTATCTTTTCGTGAAATCTTGCCACAATACTGTAGATTTGAGAAACGCACACACAGTTGCATCAATAGTGTGATTCCCTCATACAACTCCATTCAGTTCCCCTTTCAGAGCTCGCTTCTCCTTTTACTGTTTGGACAAAGCAACATTATCTCAAGGGGTAAAACTGATTCAAAGTGAGCTCGACTACTTCTGTAACCCTTGGCTTGTGAGCTCTGAATAAGCATTGCTGAATCCTGGAGCTGAAGCCCTGCTGCTCCTGATATATGTCAAAGACTTCTTGTACTGTACAAAACGTTCAACAGTAAAGATGTCTCTGTGGCCAAGGGCCAGTGTGAGAAACTTTCTGACCATTTAAAGGAACTGTTCTGCCATATCAGTCCAGTGGTTACGTGGTTACATGATCTTCTATTTATCGGCTTCTGTAATGTTTAAAGTACCACTGATTTTTCCCCCAAATTCTGCAAACTTAAATGAGGTTATATTATCCAGCTGTCTGACATATAAAAGCTTTTGTGATGGTCTTGGCCTCAGTTAGAATACATGGACAATGATAAATGAATCAGTGAGGTTTTGCATCCTATGTCATAATTTTCCATAAGTACTTATGAATATAGCTGTAATGGATTTACAATACAGTAGTTAACCATTTGTCATAAACATTTTTGAAAAAATAAAATAAATAAAATATATTATATATAAAATATAAATATATATATATACGAAAACAAATTATTACACTGCTGTTCAAAATTTGAAGTCTAAGATTTTCTTTTTATATATTTTTTTTAATCAGCAAGGACACATAAAATTGATCAAAAGTCACTATAAACGTATAATGTTACAAAATATTTGTACTTCAAATAAATGCTGTTCTTTCAAACTTTCTATTAATCAAAAATGTAACTGTTAAGAAATATTTTATAATAAGAAATCGTGACACCGAAGACTGGATTAATGAAGCTGAAAAGCTTTGATATCACAGGAACAAAATTACATTTTAAAATACATAAAAAAGTTGGAAAAAAAATTGAGAAATTGTACTATTTTGACTGTACTTTTGATCAGATAAATGCATCCTTGGTGAGCTTGAGACAGAAACATCTAAACTTACCTGTCCAAACAAACTTTTAACGTGTAATTTAGCAGCTGCCAGTTTGGCCCGAGCTTGCTGCCGGTGATAGTGGGGAGGTTTTGAGGAGACGTGCGTTTGGCCAGATTTCAGTGTGGATGACGGGGAGTGGTGCTGGGCTTCACACTTTCCCACACTCTCACAGCTGCCTTTAGCAGTGCCAGTGAGCTGGCTGTCACTGTACGCTTTAAAGCTCTCATTAAGGTTCGTCACTTTCAGTAAACCGGAGTCTTTCTCCAAGTCGGACAGATTTTCCATACTAAAGCTTTGATCTCTCTTGAGCCCCCCCCTTCCTGCACTCCTTGACATCGCATCTGGGGTGCAAGGACAGGATGCTGAGGCTCCATCTGCCCCATCCTCCAAGGTCCCATCTGTGTCCCCCCAGGGCAGGAGGTCCAGCTCCAACAGCGCACCCTCCGAACTGAACTTGCGCAACATTACACTGGATTTTAAAAGACAGAAAGACACAGAAAATGACAGCCCTAAAGAGAGAACAAAAGAACAGAAAAAAAAACAATTAGGCTACAAATATACATACAGTACATAAAGTGTCTAACTTAATAACTCTATCTAACATCACTTAAATAGAAATAAGCTGCTTTAGACAGATAGATAGATAGATAGATAGATAGATAGACAGACAGACAGACAGACAGACAGACAGACAGACAGACAGACAGACAGACAGACAGATAGATAGATAGATAGATAGATAGATAGATAGATAGATAGATATAGATAGATAGATAGATAGATAGATAGATAGATAGATAGATAGATAGACAAACGGACAGACAGACAGAGATAGATAGATAGACAGACAGACAGACAAACAGACAGACAGACACACACACAGACACAGACAGACAGATAGATAGATATAGACAGACAGAGACAGACAGACAGACAGACAGACAGACAGATAGATAGATAGATAGATAGATAGATATAGACAGACAGACAGACAGACAGACAGATAGATAGATAGATAGATAGATAGATAGATAGATAGATAGATAGATAGATATAGACAGACAGACAGACAGACAGACAGATAGATAGATAGATAGATAGCCCATTCACAAAGTTTTGATTCAAATTAATAGTGTTTGTTTTTGACTACCTAGCTTGTTAAAACAGTTAAAGGGTTAAAATATAACCTACGTTATCCTTTACATTTGTCCCAAACGAGTCAATTCAAGCCAAGCAGACTCGAGACGCTTCATGACCGCACTGACAGAGACGCGACGCGACGCGATGCGACGCGTCAAACCAGAAAGCACCTTTATTTTAACAGGAGAGCTACAGTTTGTCGCGTCGCGTCTGTAGCGCATCGTGTAAATAAACCAACGTGAAATCTGAACACTTGAATATGGTGCACATAAATATACCTTATTTTAGATGCTTTTCTCTCCTTTTCATGACAAATCCTTGATCGTGTCTTATATCCGAGCGATTCGGAGTCGGTTCGTGTTTCAAGTCGAGTCCGTTCACACAGAGCCACTGGATCCGAAGCAAGGCAGCAGACCGGAGCCTGGCAGTCAAAATCACGTCTTGTTTGTCCCTCTTGTAATTTTACTACCGCATGACAAGCAACGCCTATTTTCTTTTTGTCACACCCTTAGTTCAGTCTGGACTTGCCCTCCCTACATACTTGAACGGACGAGTAGTAAATAATGACACAGAGAGCGTTTATGGGTGACTACAGCTGACGTCAAAATACCGCTGTGGTAACCATAGACATGTAACAACACACAGAACGATCGGCTTCTGATAGTATCTGAAGAAAATAAAAGCTTTATATATTTTTTGTTTTGCAGTAGTAATAATTGAAGTGATTTGACGTAAACCATGGTTTCTATGGTACAATCTTATACATAACAGCTGGTTGACAGTAGGTGCCTCATATAGGCTATAGCTATTGTGTGTGTGTGTCTGTGTGTGTGTGTGTGTGTGTGTGTGTATTCTATTATTACACTATCATATTTTCTATTAATTTCTGAAGTCTACTCTTGATAAATCATGACTTTACCTGGTGTTTAAAATGACACGATTGTCAAACAGCGTCACCTACAGGTAAAGCGTAGCATTTCATGAAAGGACAACGTCAATTGCCCAGTTATCCCATTGATGGATGAGCTGTTCTTATGTTTTGTTGTTGTTGTTGTTGATGTTTTGTTTTCTCACATAGTACACATAAACATACATGTTTTTAAATAAATAAATAAATAAAAACATACGATTTAGGAGAGCTGAGAAACCTTTTACGTGGGACTTTTATTTAGCCATGTTGGATTTTCTGCACATTTAGGCTACGAATGCAAGTTTGTCCAGTAGATGGAGGAGTTACACAACATATGTTTCTTTTAGCGTCATCAGGCTGGATTTCAAGCTATCATGATACAAAAAAGTATCAAGATTATACTGAGAAATAATTAAATTCTATTAAAATGTTCTGTTCTCGTTACGTTTCATACAGGGTTGTTGGGTTGTTGTTTTTTTAGACCCCAAATCTGAGTTCAACCTGTGGTTAATATCTTAAAATAGTTAATCCATTTAGCCTGTTTGTCTAAACATTACAAACGAATTATATTTATTTTTTAACAAAACAATTCTCCCTCAGAATAACTGTTATGTGCAAATGAAAATAATGTACATTCACATTACATTACAGTCACTGCAATGACCATACGCTCATCACTGATTCAGTATGTGTGTTACTTGAGCACTGAGATGGGAGTTTTTGCATGGCCCATGAGCCTCTCTGTTTGTGGAGGGGGGGGGGGGCTGTGCTTTTGCATGTCTCTCCACGTAGTTCACAGTGGCTTTTGAGACTGTTTCCATGCAGCAATCCTTCTCCCAAGGATGCATTGTACTTTTTTCCTTGAAGTAGATCACAGAGTCTCTGAAGAACTTTGCATCATATGGTTCAAGAAGAAATGTTGCGTGACTGAGCTGTCGCTAAGACATGATCTTGAATACTAATGCTAATGTCACCAGCAGTACTCATAATAAAACTGACCATGCGTAGTATATTAAACCTAGTTTTGCGTAAAGACAGATTGTGTAGCAGTTAGGCCTTCCTCGGCACTATCAGTACCTTCTGACTCTGTACTAGCTGTGCTACATTGTCATCTCTCACAACTCACAAATGTCTGCATCTTTCAGAGGACATGAATCCAACAGGCAATTTTTATGTTTACATACTATTTTCAAAACTGTTTTGCATAAGTTTAAAACCAATTAAATCATTTTAATAGACCTTTTAAATAATGGCAGTTCCGGTATTTATTTAATATTTTTGTCAATTTACTAATTGCTTTTCTTTGCCGTTTTATCGGGCTATTAAAGGGATACTCCACCCCAAAATGAAAATTTTTGTCATTAAAGGGGAGCTACAATGTAGTTTCATGTATTCAGAGTTGGTCACAGTTTTAAAGAGATGGATTTGTGTGTTCTCTTCATTTCAGTGTCGGCACGCCTCCAGGAGCTCAGCTTTTTCCGAAGAAAATCGGAAAGCCCTTATTTTTTTTTTAATAAATATGATCAAACTAAAGAGTTTTTGGAGATATGAAGGATGCAGTACTACTCTATAGGTGCTCAAGTTTAACATGAGATTAGGTGAAACTGTTTATGTTATGTACCCTTTAATCACTTATCCCCATTTCCTTAAACAAGCTTTGTTCATCTTCAGAACACAATTTAAGATATTTTAGATGAAAACCAGGAGGCTTGTGACTGTCCCATAGACTGCCAAATAAGTTTCACTGTCAGAAAGTCCAGAAAGGTATGAAAGACATCGTCAGAATAGTCCATCTGCCATCAGTGGTTCAACCGTAACGTTATGAAGCGACAACAATACAAAAATACTGGAATTGTTTTGAATTGTTGAATAAAACAGTGGTGGACGAAGTACACAAATGAAGTACTTGAGTAAAAGTACAGATACATATGGTAAAATATTACTCCAGTAAAAGTAAAAGTACTCCTTTTTCAATCTTACTCAAGTGAAAGTACAAAAGTACTCAATTTTTTATGTACTTAAGTAAAAAAGTACTGAACGATAGATGTTTGCAATTTTACATAGGCTACTTAATTTAATTTTATATTAGCACATTTTTTTATAATCCTACTGCTCAAAATACCTGGGATTTTTTCCAAAATAACCACTATATGGAGTCAAAATATATTTTTGCTGTTGATATGGACTACGCTGATGAGAGTAATGTTCACTGTGAAGCTTACACTGTGATGTACCTGAGAGAAAACAGAGATGACCATCTGATTTTCACCAGTAAGAACAAAGTATTTTAAAGTTAGTTGTTTTACAGAACATCAAAGTTACAGTACAGACCAAAAGTTTGGAAAACTAATCCAAAGAGTTTTCTTTATTTTCATGACTATGAAAATTGTAGATTCACACTGAAGGCATCAAGGGCTATTTGACCAAGAAGGAGAGTGATGGGGTGCTGCGCCAGATGACCTGGCCTCCACAGTCACCGGACCTGAACCCAGTCGAGATGGTTTAGGGGTGAGCTGGACCGCAGACAGAAGGCAAAAGGGCCAACAAGTGCTAAGCATCTCTCGGGGAACTCCTTCAAGACCATTTCAGGTGACTACCTCTTGAAGCTCATCAAGAGAATGCCAAGAGTGTTGAAGAACCTAGAATATGACATATTTTCAGTTGTTTCACACTTTTTTGTTATGTATATAATTCCATATATACTTCCACATGTGTTAATTCATAGTTTTGATGCCTTCAGTGTGAATCTACAATTTTCATAGTCATGAAAATAAAGAAAACTCTTTGAATGAGAAGGTGTGTCCAAACTTTTGGTCTGTACTGTATATATGACATGATAATAAGGCCTGAAGTTAGGAAGAACATTTTAAGGGAAAAAATAATAAAAAAAATTTCATAATGATTTTTTCCTTCTCAAATCTTGTCTGTGGTTTAAAAACACCCCTGGCCAAATGGGGTGCATCTCTTCCCACTTTGATAATTACTGTAGTTACCATGTTCTGAACATCACATCCTTTCTTTTCTAACCAGATGTAATCTATCTATCTATCTATCTATCTATCTATCTATCTATCTATATATATATATATATATATATATATATATATATATATATATATATATATATATATATATGGCTGAATAAAAATATTTGGACATTTATAAAAATTACATCAACTTAGCACCAACAAGCTTGTTAGCTAGACAGTTAGCATCAGCTAACAATATTTACTTATTTTCAGTACGATGAACATTCATGTCTGTCTAACGTTACTCGTCTAGTTAATCCAAACAATATACATATGTATAACGTTACTGTCGATAAACAATATAAAAACAGACGTCATATAGGACATTTTAATAAAACTGTTAACATTACGGCAGCGGTGAATTTGAACATGCATGAGTTATTGTATTTAATCTGTGTTGTTTTAAGGTTTTTTGTTGTTGTTGTTGTTGTTGTTTTTTTTTACCTAAAATTGATGTGTCTGCATCGTCTGCACTCGAGCATTTGAGTGGGCTTAAATAGATCTCTTTACAACGGATTTAGTTCCCAAACAACTGACAGTTTTGACCTAAATATGATTTTCAGTTACAATAATTAATCCAAAATTTCGACATAACTTACTTTTAGCAACATCAGACGCACGCGCGCTCACAAGATCTCCCGGTTCTTACTTCTGGAGACTCGCACTAAACGGCTCATTTGAATCAGTGAGTGGTCGACTCCAGAAACAGCTGCAATCGGATCATTCTAATTCCTAAACGAATCGTTTGGTGCGATTCGCGATCCGATTTAAAAGTTTCTTTTGAAAAGATTCAGTTCGTTCATGATGAATCAGACACCGCTTCTGAGTGTCGGAGCACGTGATATAGGGAGTAACTATATAGGGTGTTTTATGAAATGTAGTGAAGTAAAAAGTACGATTTTATGCTTTGGAATGTAGTGAAGTAAAAGTAAAAGTTGCTCAAAATAAAACTACTCCAGTAAAGTACAGATACTTGAAAAATGTACTTAAGTACAGTAACGAAGTAAAGCTACTCCGTTACTGTCCACCACTGGAATAAAATAATTATTGTTTTCTTCATGTACAAAAAGTATTATCGCAAGCCTCCTGGTTTTCATCCAAAATTTTAGTTGTGTTCCGAAGACGAACAAAGCTTTTACGGGTTTGGAACGACATGGGGGTAAGTGATTAATGACAACATTTTCATTTTGGGGTGGAGTATCCCTTTAAGTGACTCCTTTTATTTCCATGGTATAAACACAGGAGCAAGTTTTCCAGAAGTTTCATAGGAACCTTAGATGCTCGTCTGTGGACGTTTCACTCGAGCTCTCTCCAGCTGTAAAGAACATATTATCCGAAGCGAAGTGTAACCCGCTCTCCGCGCTGTCAGTATTCAGCTTCACACCACCCCGAAGGACAGAAACATAGATGACGTCAAACTTTGTAAAAACTGTTTTAAAAAAAGTGCTATATTAATAAAGCTTAACTTATTTTTTTAATTGCTGATATGACTAGGTGTATTATATAACAAAATATATGTCTTAATTTAAAAACGTTTCCCCCATAAATTCAAAATCCTTCTCTTCTGAAATTCCTAACGTGACTTATGTTGGCCTATTAACTTTCTTATTTATTTGTTTTCAAATCTTTTTTAAACAGCATTTCCAAGAAGCATCAATCCATAACCACTAAACTAAATCCATACTACTAAAATAAATGTCTTAGTATAAATAAACTGTTTAGGTGTGGGACTGAATGCGTGCACTCACTGGATTAGAAAGGTCTCTGGCCCGCGCGCAGTTACAAGTGAATCATTCAACTAAACGATTCATTCAGAAACACGGATTCATTCGGGAGCGAATCTCTTCTGTGAGTTTCTGCTGATCTGTCGGTTGGAGGTGTTTCCGTTGGCTGAAAAAAAACGGTGCAGGTAACTTTAGAAATATTGGGTCTAAAATGTAAAGTACTAAATATTAATGGTTTATATTAAATATATATTATATATGTTATTATATATTATAACTATATATTATAATCCTGTTAAATTGGATTTGTGATATTACTTGAAATGCTGACTTCAGCCTGTAAGAGTATATATGATGTTTTACAGTGCTAGAAATTATTACGTTCGTGTTTTAATTATCAACATTTGCTAAACAGGTTTATTACATTTACATTTTCTTTACTGACATATGACACAATAATCAGAAACGTTTTTTTTTTTTATGGAAATGTTTGTGAAACCTTTATACAACATCTTGCATGTTGAAACATTATGTGTGTTTTTGTTGAGTATCATATTTGCTACATCAGGTTTTTATGGCTCCAGTAATATGATAAAGGAGGATATGGAGCTCATACACTTTAGGAAAAACGCTTGTTTTATATTGCGGTTGTTTATATGGCCAAAAAGCAATTCTGATAGCTTGTAATGTAAATCAAGGAGATCTTCATAACAGTATAACGGACAATACATATAAATCTCATGTGTCACGTGATATCTCCCAACAATGTGTATTAGAAGATGATATTTGAATGCTTCTGTTTTACAATTAAAGCTAGTTTTTTTATTGTTACAGCGTTTTTATAATTGTATTTATAGTTATATTTATTGTGTTTCATGTCAAAGCATATAATGCAGTGCCATACAATAAACGTTTATCAAAAGCCTGATATATCACATTTCATACTCATATTTTTTTAGCATGATAAAAAAAGAATGAATAAAACAAATAATTTATGCATAAAGTAAATTTGATTCTGTCCAGTAAATATTCATCTTAAAATATTAATAACAATATTATTCTTACATTAAAAAATTGCATCATGACCTGAAGGTGAACAAAACTATCAATCTACAACAGACAGCAACAGGCTTTTTAGCAAAGTTGTGTCTCAAACATGATCCAGTAGGCTTTATAGAGATAAGAGTCAATGTTTATTAACCCTTACAAAAATGTACCATGGTAGTTTAAGCAAAACATACCACAGTAACCGGAGTTCAGTTGTCATTGAAATCTAACCAGAAAGTCATGACTATCATCAAATAAGGAATTATAATATGTCTGAAGTACGACTAAACGTCCAGCACGTCATCTTTAATAGGTTTATTATCATCACATCACCTATTTCGTAAAAACGTATGGTATTTTGACAGAAAAACTAGACGTGTAAAAGGGAAAGAGAGTGGAAAGAAGATGTTAAGAGAAAAGGACTGAAGTTGATAGAGATCTCTGCCTCCTTGTGATGTGAGATGATGTTTGAAGAAGCTCCAGAGAGATAATGGAGTCAAACACAGGACTGAGCAATCGGACCCAGGCTGATAGGGACGAGAGACCAATCAAAACACCTCCGAGCAGCTCCAGCAGTAATAAACCCACTGACGAGGCACAGAAGATGCCTTGCTATTTTGAGAGAAAAAATGTATTCATAATAAGACTTGCATATTACTTCATGAAGCACTGGGTTTGTCAGCATATAATCTACAGCCTTGTTTCTGGAACACATAGTTATAATGAGATTTCCAGTACCAGCATTGTCTCTTCTCCTCATCAGTACACGAAACCACAGCTTCTCAATGACGAAAGACGTGTCATCTGAAGCCGGCAGCTTTCCACGTTGCTTACGATGTGAGCGGCAAGTGCGCACAAAGGAACCGCAGGGCTGAAGTGTTGTCTATGCAAATCTTCAGAAGCTCAAGATGAAGGTATCCTCAAGCGGGGCAGATTGTTCAGCTGCTGTTTTTCAGAGTACGCTGGAGTCTGGGAAACAATTGATATAACTTCATTAAAATGTCTTTCTGCCATCATGGCGTCACACAAAGTGTAACCGCATTATATTTTATGGCTATACTTGGGTCCTTTGAAAAGAGAGCAGTTCCTTTTTTCTGGTTGGGCTCTATATGCTCCTGTCACTTGTAATTCTTTCTCTTCTGGACCTCGCTTAATGAACTTGATGATGAATGGGGGGAGACCTGTATGGCAAAATCTTCAAAGATTCATTGGAAGGCTCTTATCTGTCGGTGCAGGTGCGGAGAGATAAGTCTTATTGAGTCTAGACGTGGTCGCTGTGACGTATAATTGTCACATATTGTGTTGCTGCGGGGATAAAAAAACAAAGCAGCTCCTAATTAACTGATGACACCCCAATTACACGTTCACCAAAACCCCCATCCATCCAGAGTTGTTGCTCAGTGTCACTGACATGAAGGGTGAAAAGAGTCGGGAAAATTGCCTCGAGAATCCAATTAATTCTTCCACATCACGCCACGCTTCGAACACGGCAAGCCGAAGACAAAAGACCTCCTCGCAGGAGATGTCGGGAAGTTTCTTCTTTTGCTCCCTGATAAGAATCACATCCAGCGTGTTACCATGGAGGCAAATATTTTATATACACACATACTCGATTTTTACCAAGAGGGTTGGTCTTGTGGCTTGTTTGTGTAATATAATATATTTCATGTGAATATTATGTAAGAAGTTCCTAGTTTCTTCAGTCTAGTTTATTAGAAACTTAAACACTGACACATAACCCATGTTAAGTATTATATAACATTTCCTCCTACTGTGTTTAGGTTTAGAAATGAACACTGGCGCATAACCCAAGTGAAATATTATATTGGATTTGATTTTATTGTGTGAATATTATATAATAGTTTCCTCCAGAGTCTAATTCATTTAGAAACGAACATCGACATTAACTCGTGTTAAATATTTTATTTGATTATATGAATTTTTGTGATTATATTTAGTTTCCTTTCACTTCCCTTCAAAGTCTGGTTTGTTTAGAAACACAAACACACGATACATAACCCATGTGTCTATATTATGTATTATATTGTCTGATTACTACTTTCTTCGTTTATCTAGAAATATAAACACTGAGGCCTATCCGATGATAAATATACAATTATTTCTACTAAATTATTGTTATGCTGTGTTGACAACAGTATTAAAAATGCTACACAGGAACCTTTTTTTATTACTTATTTATTGATTGGTTAATCCACATTGCTATGATCGGATGATGCTGGTTATTCACTGCTGTTGTTTTAGTTGTGTGTTTATTTTGTCATTGAGAGGACATAGGCAGCACATACTGTATTTACATATTGATATGATCTCTGCTGTCAGCAGCGCGGATGGCACCAGGATGTTTGCTTACAGTCTACCGTTGCAAAGATATTTCTGACTTCTTTTTACCCCTAAATGAACTTTTCTGTGTGCATTTCAGGGCCTGCAGGTCCACCTTTAGAGCAGATTTCAAATGACTACTGGAAATTTTTACACTAGTCTCATTTGTGGTCATTTAAGTCTGAAATCTTGTTACAGTATCTTATGCATCAACGACATTGTTTTCCTTCCACATTCTTTTAGAGCTCTGAAACAAGCACAACGCATAACTCCTAGTAAATTACATCAAATTACACAATTACAAGAAACGTGTTCCATCAAAACATGCTGTGAAATCAGGAGGAAACATCAGGTGGAGCAAACCTAATGGCATTAAGGGTTAGTGAGTGACCCAGGGAATGCAATCTGCTTCTCATAGCTATATTCTCATGTGCTCGTCCGTGCATATGGACCTATTTTAAAGGAAGGTACAAAAGTTTAAGGTTGGTCAGATTTTAAATTAGTTAGTGCATTAGTGCATGTAGAGCTTTAATGTTACTGTAACCGTGATGTTACTGAGCCTCACTGTGTAAGGCTGATATTGAACATCTAAAATGTGCATGCAACAGAAATATGCACATATACAAGAAGGCTAATATATTATCACACACATACTGAGAGTGCTTTCTTTGTTCCCTGCTCTCATTCTGTCATCCCCACCCAGCAGATGTTATGCATCTCTTCACAGTTACAGGAAGAAAAGAAATGAAACACACATTGGGAAAAGTTCCAGATTACCAAAGGTGTGTATGACAAACAAAATGCACCGCAGTGAAAATCCCAGCCGCTTGTAAGACTGTTAAAGGTCTATTTTTGGCTCTTGGAGACGCCTACCTCTTTTACATCTTCGAAAAGCCTGAAACCCACCAATCAAATAGTCCGAGTGTTTCCAACACCGCTCAGTTTAACAATGGCCTGAACTTTTTAGCTGGGCTGTGGAATTGGCATCTTGACCTGTGGTCGACATTTGTTTGGATCCTGAAAGATTGTCTGGCTTCATTGACCTTTTCGCTTTCATGAGTGCTTTCTGTCCATATCGAGAGGACGCTTCGTGCGGTGACTAGTAATGACCAGTAATGATTTGGTGTGTGAGATTACAGACAGATTCTGATTTGAGCGTCTTGAGATGCCTGCAGCCTGTCCTTGCAGATAAGAGGCTCTTCAGACGGATTATTACTGAGATGGAAGACTCGAGCAAGGACTGAAGTATTAAAGAACATCAGAAGTTCGACTTTCGAGATAGCGCTGTGCCTCCCTTAATGATTTAAACCCCTGCTGCTGCTTTCAAGAAGTAGCTAGTTCACGCAAAAAGGAACAAACTGGCATCATTTACTCACCCCCGAATGTCCTAACAACCGTGCATGTAGAATATTTTTCTTTTCTTTCCTGTGGAACAAAGAAAGAATGGTTTTTGAATATTTATAATTAGAATATTTAGTATGTTTATGCAGTTCTACAGTGACTGTGTAGCTTTGTCTAGATAAAAAAAGCAATACCATACAAGTACAATGAAAAAAAAAGAAGAGTGTTTTGTGAATGAAATAAAAGTTTGAGCACGATTGCAACTTTAAAATGCCTTGTTTAATTCTGTTCAAACATTAGCATCTTACAAACTTTTAAATGCTGTAGCATGCACTAAAAAACACAAAATGCATTGATTTCATTGGATCTTTGAGACGCAGGTGTTGTACTCCAGATAGTTGGGATTTAAACTTGTCAGTTCTCAGTAGGACAACAGATTGACTGGGAAGCTCTCCAGTCTAAGTATACTGATGATTATACCACACAACATGGATAAAGTGAGCTTCGAGCAATGTAGAGATGTCACCTCCGTTACTGATACTGATGATCCCTCGATCACTTCAGTGAGATTAGGTTTGCACCAGCAAGCGAAGGTCATGCTTCAGGTTGCACTGTCCATTAAATTCAGCGAGCTTATGTATATATGCATTTGTGTGGCTGTGGAGCTCTTTTCAGATCTAGTGCACATCTAATGAGATCATCAGCTCATTTGACTGGACAGACTCAGTGGAGTCAAGATTCAGAGTGCCACAGTCTCGCTCAGCCATTAGGCCGGGAACACTTTAATGGAGGCTGTCTAACGAGGGTCTTTTGTGCTTATGCTGCGTTCCAGGCAGGTTTTTGAGCCCGTAAGTCACGATTTCAAACCACGACTAATGACTTTGTACCGTTCTGGGCAAGTCACGCCAAACTTCCTGAGCGCAAGGAATTGTAGCAACGTTACATTGTCCTAAAATCTATTTTTCCATGTGTACCACTTGCATAAACACTGCATCCATAGGCAATATTATCCGTAGGGGCTGCCATCGTTGTTTCACGGGTTTAAGGTTGGAAAAACACGGGTTACGGTACGGGTTGCCTGGAACGCGGCATTATTCTCAACTGTGCAGTACTTGCATGTGTTTCATCTGAACAAAAAGCCTCTGACTTGGATTGGATTGGATTTTGACTACTATTAAAAAGTGTAACTTGGATTGTCTCAGTATTTCACCTCAGTGCTTCAGGTCCTGTCCTTCATTGCGATTTGGCTGACAACAACAAGAAGATGTTTTAGAGGACAATGCTAGCGTATTTTCTATGTGTCTTGATCAGCAAATCAGAATGATTTCTAAAGGATCATGTGACACTGAAGACTGGAGTAATGATGCTGAAAATACAGCTTTACATCACAATAATTTTTTTAGCTTGCATTAAAAAAGAAAACAGTTATTTTAATTTCATAATATTTTGCAATATTACTGTTTTTATTAGCTGAGCATAAGAGCCTTCATTAAAAATCACACACACACAAAAAGAAAATCAGTGCACGTTTTACACTGAGAATAACTCTGAAGAAAGGAACGGATGTTGCATCAGTTTTCGGGTTAATTTCAGTGAGCTCTATCCACTCTATAGAGACTATTTTAAATATGATTACCTGTCATGGTACGTTTGTTTTATTCCCATAGGTTTAGTGGTTTTTCACAAATCCAATTTTTCCTTGACTGGTGACATTTCCACAAGTCGGCGCTTCAGGGCCTCAAGACCAGATCTGATTTCCCTTTGATCTATCACCGTTATATCCATCTGGTTTTTGTTTTATTCCAATGGGAAAAAACACAAGCATGTGTATTATATGCGTGTGCTGTATTTGAATTAATAATTCAGCTCTGAATTATTCACTTCATCTAAATGTTTAATCGTTGATTGCAGTGATGATTTCACTCACAAGTGCGCTCTCACCGTAAGTGTCCCTGGCGGTCGGCTATAATGACTCTTTTTTTATTAATGAGGTGAAATATAGTTTCAGTCATGTTCATGTTATTTTAACAATCTGTGTCTTTCTTTCGCGAGTGCAGGATGGACTTGAGACGATGTGAGGATCTGGGAGGTTGTCTCTTCACAGAGCTCTTGACCGGCGCGGCGGCTGACTCAACTGAAGCAGACAGTTTATTGTCTAATTACCTCTGGAGAGTAATCACAGTCACCCCTCGCAGCTTCACAAGACCTTCTGGAGTACAGCTGGCTTACTTAGTACATAAAGAGAGTCATCTGTCTGAGAGACTCGCAGGTAACCGGTGATTTGAACAGCTATGACGTGTTCAAGGATCTCTGTACGTTATTTTTAAGCATTAGCTGACTCTAAAATCAGAAACAAAGTATAGGTTTGCGAGGTGAGTAAAGACTAAACTTTGACGGAATATTACTCCAGGAACAACAGCGATCTTGGATCCTGGTGACAGTAGCAATAAGGAAACGTTTTATCATGCTTCCTGTTTCCTCTTCTTTCTTTTCAACCTGTCTGTTGTCTTTGGTTTTTCATTCATTAATGTTGTTTTTATTGTACGTCTCTCCCCATAAAGGAATGAAGGAGATCGCTTTAATATCCTCATTGTTTTCCTAGATTGCAATGAGATAATATGGAGCAAAGTATAAACTATAAACTGTTTAGATGTAGATTTGTTTATATTATTTATTTCGTAATTATATAGCACTTATTTATTAATTTTTCCACCCGAGGAATATCTGAAGAATCAGAGACACTTGAGTGAAGCACAGTCATGTGAAAGTCTCCTGAGCTATGAAAGAGCGACATCTGAGTGACACCGATGTTCCTCAGGGTGTGTAATAATCATCTCTGATGAACTCATATCTTTGGACTTGCCACACATTGCATAGCAGACATTATACTGTGCCTGCTGGATCTCTGTCAAGCCCACTCCCTTTCCTCTCTCCTCCTCGCTTTTACATTCTTTTGAAGACTTTCTCTTCCTCTCTCCGATGCAGACTTTATGAAGTCAGTACTAAGAGCTTGCGTTCTGCCGTGCTGTCAGACAACACTCGTGCTCTCTCTCTCTCTCTCTCTCTCTCTCTCTCTCTCTCCTCCTCCTCTCACACGCTCTCTCTCGTGCGAGTCTCAGTCGCTCTCCTCTGCTCAGTTCATCATGTTGGCTGGAGAATGCTGCGTGCGGCAGCGCTCTCTCTCCTGCCCTGGCGCGGGACGCATCTGTCCCACCCGCCGCAGCTGAGCACCCTCACGGAGGAGGACGAGCCGGGACGGCAGCAGCAGCAGCAGGAGGACGAGGACGAAGACGAAGGCTCCGGGGTGCAGACGGACCCCATGTTCCAACAGACGGTGTACCTGCTGGAGGGTCCGGAGGACATGGTGGCGTCTCCCGGGGGGCTGAAGTCTCCAGACTGGGTGTACGAGTCCTACTACCGTATGAGCCAGCAGCATCCGCTCATCGTGTTCCTGTTGCTCATCGTCATGGGAGCATGCCTGGCTCTGCTCGCTGTGTTTTTTGCCTCCGGACTGGTGAGACACTCTTCTTTATCCATCTACTCTTCTGTACTTTTCTGTCTTGCACTGGACCACAGTGATTCTCTGGTGATTCTCAACTGGTTTTGCTCCAGGACTTTGCATTGGACATCAAGTTGTGACCCAACAAACCCAAAACTGAATATTAGCTCTGTTAAAATGCTTTTCTTTAACCTTGTTTAGTTTTGTCCATGGTTTTCAGGGTGAGGGAATATTGTCGCATAGCCAGTTCATTTTGGCATCTGTTGAATTTGGCTGGCTTCTGAGGAGTTGCAGGTAAATTTGTGCTGAAATACCATAGAGCCTTTGATGTAAACAGGAAAATAATTAGCTAGCGCTTTCTCCTCCCTCTTAAAAAGAGATAAGTCTGTTTATTTTACTTCTCAAGCAAATGCACAATAATATGTAGTTATTAGATTTTCACTTCTGTCTGCGATCCTATCAGAAAAGACATGCCAGTTGAGAACCACTCTTCATATTTCACCAAAAATATTACATTCTGTCATTATTTACTCACACATGTTGTTTTTCTGCGAAACACACAAAAGAGAAATTGTGAAGAATGTTCTGGTCGCTTTTTTTCTTCAAATCTAATTGAAATACAATAGCTTTTTGTGACCAAAATGCATATGTCGATATTTAATAGATGGTCCCTAGTAAGAAAATATATATATTTAAAGTATATTTATTTCATACTAAGTATAATTCAAATCGTTTACATATTTACTCATATATCGTTCCAGGCATACTAATATAAAAATGATAATTCATCTTTATTTGGAGAACTACTTTTGCATGATGCACATTTCTTAATATGAAGCTTAAAATGTTTGTCACTATTGATGAGGATTGTATGATCTTTAAAATGAAATCTTTAAATGTCTTTAAATGCAAGATCTTTAAAGTGTACCTGAAGGTTCTTGGAATAGTTCCACTTCAGCACTTTCAGATATACTCCAGGATATCTTTATTTGGCGAACAACTTGTTCTTTCCAGTTTTTTTCAGTGCATCGTTTGATCTGGTTCACAAAACCGTATGCATGATTCATTCATAAATTACTTAGGCTAACACAGTTCACAAATTACATTTTATGACACTAAACAGGTTGTAGGTGGAGGAAAATGATGGGTAAATAATGACTTTTGGCGTGTTCCTCAAACAAAGCAGTCATCATTCAGTAGACTTGGCATATGTCATAAACAACTCTTGAATGACACTTTTATGTCCGTTTTGAAGCTTAAAGGCTTCAGTTCACATCCAAAAGAAAGTCATTGTAAACAGGAAGACAGTCGTACAGGTTTGGAACAACATGAGGGCGAGTAAACGATGACTGAATCTACAGTGCATTGTGGGTGATCTGTCTCTTTAAGTTGTTTTTGTTTGGTTCCTATT
The DNA here is from genome assembly GCF_023724105.1 of Carassius gibelio. Taxonomy (NCBI): domain Eukaryota; kingdom Metazoa; phylum Chordata; class Actinopteri; order Cypriniformes; family Cyprinidae; genus Carassius; species Carassius gibelio. Next base: position 10,286,669 of record NC_068389.1, read on the forward strand.
TTGGGAGGCCATTCATTTTCCTCTCTCGTCCCACAGTTGTGGTTGTGGTAGCGCTGCAGAAATGGGGTTTTGGTCTATGAGAGAGTGTTTTACCCGTGTGTGTGTGTGTGTGCACTCTCTCTCTCTGTGTGTGTCTGCGTGTGTGTGTGTCTTTTTCTCTCTTTGGCAGATTGTGTGAATCTCTCTGGTGAGAGAGCTGTTTCTGAGAGCGCCACTTCTGCAACCCTCATTTTCACCTGCTGTTTCACTCGTTCTCTCTCTGACTCTCTTTCTCTCTCACCAGATGCTCGGTTGTCTGTGTTTATGTGTAATGGGTTCAAAAGTACAAGGTCAGAATTTTTTGGGTATATTGTGTCGGCTGATGATCATCAGGAATGGTTTTTGGTTGCATTTTATTTTGTGCATCCTCTGGAATGGTAAGAGTTCAGATTAGAGAAATGAAGCACATCCCAAAGAAAGATCACCTACTGTCTCATGATCACACAATCGCCTGTATTTAAAGGAATGGATAGCTCAGTCCGTTGCAGGCTGAGATCAAGAGTGTAGACTGAATGTCTGAATGCACACTGTCAGCATGCTAATTAAAGCATCGCCACTAAAGCAGAACAAATCTCAGTTCATCAACCTCACGTATCATTAAGGCAGCCGCCTGTGACCTTCCCTAGACCCCATTCTCTTTGTAACATTTACTGTCCAATGCACAGGGACCCGCTTCCATTCCATTCATTTACACAGCGCTTGTGTGTGTGTGTGTGTGTGTGGTGACACAGCTCCCATCATGCTCCTGTGGTTTGACCGCGGGTATGTTGTTTTTAAGCGCTGAGGCTCTTATCTTGGAAACAGCAGTCTGTTTGGGGGCCAAAAAATGTCATGAAACACAAACTGCATTTGTCTGTCCGTTGTGCCAATTTGTTTCAGTTCAGGTGCAGGAAGTTCTGCCTTCTCCTCTTTGGAGGCTTATCTTGTTTTTTCACAGCAAATCTGTCTAAAGATTGAGTTGCTGCTGCACTGTCCTGAGAAATGAAAGATTGATGGAGGGCCGGTGGAGTCGTGCGATAACACGGCTGAAAACGAGAAACAAAAGTTCACTCCATTGGAAAGCCACATTAATCAGCTGCACTGGGTAATTAAAGAAGTGTTTCCTTTACCAAAAAAGAAAAGCATGGATACTGGTGCTGTGTAAGAAATGGCCATTACACACATTTTTTTTTAAACCTTGACCTGTTGATGCATTCATTTAACACAACTTTAGTTATATCGAAATAAATTATAACCAGTGGTGGACAAAGTACACAAATCAGGTCCTGAGCATAAGTAGATTAAATAAGAAGATTAGTGCATGGATATGTATTGATGTGCAAATAAAGCAAGAATTATATCACCAAATCAAACAAAATAATACGAATACATCAGTTTTAGCTACTTTAAGCATTAAGAATGGAGGAAAACAAAATACGCGTTGACAAATGGATGCACGGTCATAATTTTGCGTTATTTGTCGTTTTTACCTAAAGTAGCCCACATGTACATATGGTGACATGCAAATGTAAGTGGTGCTAGAAGTGTAGCTATACCTTTACTAAGGTATTCTCAATTATTTATTTATTTATTTTGCCAGTCTGATAATTAAGAAAACAAGCCACTCCCCTTAATAAGCCACGCTACTAGAAATGTGCTTTTGATGTAGGAACTATATAGTTTGATTCAGTTGTTCACTTAAAAAGCATCCTCTAATTGGCAATTTCTTAACTAAAATGTATTATAACTCATCACGCAATGATTTAAGTGCTGTGTGATGCACTCGATACCATCTTAATCAATGATGGATGCGGCAAAAAAAGGACACATTTTTCTCCCATGCTGATGATAAGCCTCTTACTAGCGTGATTTAATTTCTAATGGCTGCACTCCTTCCCATTCTAACCTCTTCAAATTACACTGAGAGCCAAATCTTGGAACAGACTATCTGGACAAGATTCACAGATCCGCATCGATGCCTCGATGCTTCAATTACAACAGCAAACACAAACAAGCTCATAAACACATTCCTGATCAAAAAATTTATTTAGTCGGTACATAAAGAAAAAACCTCCCATTCGGTTACAGCTCATGTTTAGTTGTATAGCGAGTCAAAGAGGATTTGGGTGAGATAAGGCTGGGGTAACATGTTAAAACCTTATGTCAAGAAATATGATAACGTGGAGTGGGATGAAGCGAACATGAGGCTCGATCAATTAGATGAGTTATGGAGATGACGGCGTCACACTGAGCTGATCTTACCAGCTCATGCGATCATTAAGATTCGCTTCTAGTGCCATTGATTGAATTCAGTCATTGACACACTTCACAGCTCCTGTAAAAATGTGTTGGCCTCTGCTTGGCTGAGTTAATTAGAAATGCAATGTAAGAAGATGAGCATGTCGTTTGTACTTGCATTATCGCTAATGCACACTTTTAACAAACCAAATAGATTTTAAAAGGCTGATATATATCACAGCCACACTGTGCAGGAGCACCGAAGAGCCCCGATTAAGAGCTTATTACACGAAACGGTGATTTCTGACGTCTCCAAAAAAGGATTAGGACACTTAAGCCACATTTAAAAATGTATCAATGTCATTATATTAGGAACAGAATATCATACCAAGTGGCATCTGCAACAAATGATGTTTTACATTGATGTTTTAAGTGAGGGTTATAGGTTCTACTTTAATTTTGAACGATGTGCTGGTTCCTTGGTGCACGACGACCAGAAAGTGCTGATTTCATGTTCACTTTTATACCATTTTGAAGGAATGTTTGAATTGCATCAAGCTCTTACACCTTTAATGCATGCAAGAGTATAGATAGTAATTTTCAAAATCGTATTTTTAAATATATTTTGAATACAATTTTGGGGTTACTTTGTACCATGACTTTTTATAATCTAAACTAAACTAGTCATGGTATAAAAAGGCCCAATTGTCTGATGTTTTTAGAGGCTTATTGACCTTGACAGGTCTGTAAGATCACTGTCTATGGTATAATTTTTTGTTGTTTTTTGGACCACGACATAGTTGGTCACATTACTTTGATTTGATGGACAAACGTTTTTTTTTTTTTTCAAATATTAACAGTGAAGCCGTTTTGCTAAAATATGTTTTTTCTAACAAATAATAATTTTTGCCAAACTACTTAAGAATTTATTTTTGCAAGCATATTTTATATACATATAAAACAATAGATGCACAAAAAAATTGAATTTGTTTTGGAGTCTCAGTACTTTGGAAGAATAATAAGAGTATGAAAAATGCATGACTCCATGCCGTTCCTAAAATTAAAGGTGCACAGCAGTTTAATTATATACCCACATCACAAAATGCAATACAAGAATCAATTTCCTTTTCTATTCCCTTTATTTATTTATTGTAAAATACATGAGTATGTGGTTAAGGTGTAATTTGCCTTCTGCTGCCGATGAGTGGCATGCTTTACATTTTTGCCCCATCAGCAAGTAAAGCACAGTAAACACACTCAAACTCAGATTAAACTGAAACGCTCATGCAGACAAATGAACAGGAAGTGCCTGTGCTGTAACAAAGCACCTCAGTGTGACCGTCTCTCTGCCAAAGTGGAGTCAAATGGATTTAAATAGGCTCAAATGCACAATCAGCCGACTGTTGGAGCTCTGGCCCTTGATAGGGTGAAGAAAAGAGACTGATAGGAGCCAATTCTGATTCATGCTGTGACGGATGAAAGAGTGATGAGAGTAGAAGAACAGGAAGGAGAAGGGCTGATGGGAATGGGCCTAAAATGGGGATTTTATGGCTAACCATGTAAGCAGTGAATCTGTACTTTGATGTAGACATTTAATTATAATGTCATAATGTCAGATGCATGCACATTGTTAGTGGTGTTTGCTATAAGGCAAGCATTATTATTGCATATGTGGCGAGTGGGGCGGGGCCGAGAGGCGTGGGAACGAGGAGTGAGGCCAGGTGTAGTGATTGAAGATGAGCTACACCTGCGCCCCACCGCCAGTATCGAGTCCCACGTAGGAGATGAAAGGATATAAAACTGGAGCGACGACCGTGAAGGACGAGAGAGGACCAGGCCTGGGACATTGTTTTATGTTTTGGTTTATATTTATGCCGTTTTGTATTTATTTTGAATATTAAAGTGTTTTTGATTGTGCGCCGGTTCCCGCCTCCTTCTTCCCGATGATTAGTGTAACGATACAAACTTCCTATTTGTAATAATATTGTCTCCATACTCATCGGGAAGAAGGAGGCGGGAACCGGCGCACAATCAAAAACACTTTAATAATCAAAAATAAACAAAACAGATAAAACCCAAACAAAACTCAAATAAAAACCAAACACATAAAATAAGTCCCAGGCCTGGTCCTCTCTCGTCCTTCACTATAGTCGCTCCAGTTTTATATCTTTCCATCTCCTACTTAGGACTCGATACTAGCGGTGGGGCGCAGGTGTAGCTCATCTCCAATCACTACACCTGGCCTCACTCCTCGTTCCCACGCCTCTCGGCCCCGCCCCACTCGCCACACATATATATAACCCTTGGCTCATAACTTGCACCATTTAAGCTATGGACATGAATGATGCTGGTCATGAATTGTTCCTTCAAGGTACTAAAATGCACCCTTTAGCTGTAAATAAGATACAAAAGTGTTCCTTTTGAAAATGTACTGTCCCAGTGACAGCTTTTGTACATTCGCTTGTTTTTTTTTTGTTTTTTTTTTTTGGGGAGTGTCCAGTTGATGTTAAGTAGACAAAGATGCTAAACAAGAAATGAACATAGATTTATAATATATATATATATATATATATATAAACAGGTCCTGGATTCTTTTAGAACATAACAAATAATTCAAATATAATGAAGTATTTTGTAGCCTGACATTATCCTGTCTGTGTTGTTGATTTTGTTTTTGTTTTTGAAAAATCCTTTCACCACATCTCAGATTATATTTTCTATTTTCTGTGATCAAAATGATTATGGTGGATGTGACATTTTAAAAAGATTTTGGGAATAAAACACCAGACTCTTTTGTTCTGATGATGAATGCTTTCACATTTTGTCATAATTTGACAAAATTACAGCTTGATGGGTAATTATGTACAACAATTCTGTTCGCAAGTGATACTTACCTTGATTTTTCTTGTTCTTTGCACATCACATCTTAAATCTCCTGCACGCTCTTCAATGACACTGTTGTCTGTTTGTTAAAGGACACAAAAATGAAAATTATCTCGTCATTTACTCATCCTCATGAGAATGTGAATGCATGTGAATCCTCATGTGAATCCATATAATGCAAGGGTTTTGGACCTCCAAAGCTGACACTTAAAAAGCAACACAAAGTGAACACAATGATAACTCATAAAACCCCAGTAGATGGTTCAAAATATTAGTATTTTTCTCACACACACCTGTCGGTAACTATTGCGTTGGTTGTTGTTTTTGAAGCATCAGCTTTGGTGTGTCTGCTTCGTACACTGGCATTATGTGAACTCACAGAGATGGATTATTTGTGGAAAAATATTTGCCTTCATCTGAAGAATCATTCATCATACTTCCCCAAAAATGTACTATGGGTAAATATGTTCAGTCTGATCAGAATTCTGTTGTAATTCTTGAAAAATGTACATGGATGAAAAAGATATTACCTTATTATTATTATTTTAGTTGATCATAGTTATAAATGTAATAATTGATGGCTTTTTACATTTGTGGTTCCCACGACAAAAACCCAGTCAAATTTTTCCTTATTTATTTATTTATTTTTGCAGAAAGTAAGCTTTGTGGCCAACCAGAGTTTATGATTCTTACATGTTTTGTTCACAACACAACTTGAAACGAATGTACAGTAAGTAGAAATGTAAGATATAGTACAAACAAACTAAGCCGGTCCCTCCCAATCTTTTTTTATAATATTTTCCCTGAAAGTGTGAGTTACAATAGATTGCATGAGGGTGATTATAAACCATGAGGCTGTGAAAGCGTCTAGCGAGTAGATGAGTTTACCTGTTCAGCATGATAATGTCTTTTTTCAAGACAGGTCAAATATAAATAAAATAAAATAAAAAACTTGAAAATACAGACATTATTTAAGGCGTTTAACCAAAATCCCATTCAAAAAAACAATTGGCTTCATGACAATGGATTCGGAAGAGCTAAAATGTGAACTTGCTTCTCTGTTTAGGCCTACAAAAATACACAATGAGCCTGTAACAGTCACCCAGAACGTCATCTATCAGTCCCTGAGCAAATACTCCGAACTCCCTAGCTTTGTGACAGCAACTTTTTCACAATGAAACATGACTTTTATTTACTTTCATTTTCAATATCAAGTTACAATCGATGTTGAGTTATTTCAGCGCATGAAAAAGTGAAGCAGGCGTGGGCCCTTCTTTGTCTGTCTGTGGCTAATGGAAACAGAAAGGGTGCGTTCCCCAAGAGTTCATTGAGAATCGATCTGCGTGCCAGAGTTCCCTTGAATCTGTAGTACTCCCTGGGGTGTCTCCTCTAATGGCTGGTGAGTCATACTGTGGGACTGGCATTATATTACTGTGAGTTTGCCAGCTCAGTGCTCTCTCATCATCCACCATACACACACACACAGTCATCCCATACCGATGGTGCAACACCACAGAACCCACATCTACAAGCCACACACACACCTCAATAAATAATTACTGCCTGAATTGAATTACGTGGTTTTATTATTATTAGTATTATTATTAGCTGAATAGCTTTAATGATGGCTAGAGAATGAAGTCATCTTTGCTCAATTCAAACCATAATAAACCCTCCATGGCGTATGTCATGAGTCATCTCCAATAAATCTGCATAGGTAATGTAGCTATAATGTAGTTATTAAAATTCTCTCCTCTGACTGTACCCTCCTGCCGCGGCTCTGTCTATGTCTGTCTCCGTCTGCAGCAGAGGAACAGTGTGTGTGTGTGTGTGTGTGTGTGACTGTAGGTCTGGACTGAGTGAGACCCTCACACTCGCAGTCAAACAGAGAATTACTCAATGGTGATGAGAGCTACAGGAAGAAATAGACTTTATGAAAGCTCACGGTTTGCCTTGTTCAAGTGGAATTAAATTGACCATATGTACCTTTTTTTTAAAGGGATAGTCCTCAGAAATAAATCATTTACTCAGAGTTTTATTCCAAGTCAGTATTACCTCGTAACGTGAGAATGTACTGATCACTCCTTTCCATGCAGTTTACATTAAGTACAGACTAGTGTAGACGTTCAAGTCTCCAGAACAACACAGGAGCACCATAAAGTGCTCAAGATTCTTGGAAAGAAATGATATTATATGGCAAGGATGCATTAAATCAGTCAAAAGTTGATAATAATGATAATAAATCTTTCTTGAGCAGTAAATCGGCATTTAAGTATGATTTCTGAAGGATCATGTGACACTGGAGACTGGAGAAATGATGCTGAAAATTCAGCTTTGATATCACAGGATGTCAAATTAATACATATTTTTTAATTTATTCGAATTCAAAACAGTTATTTAATATTTTAATAATGTTTCACAGTGTTACTGTTTTTACTGTATTTTTTTATTAAATAAATACATCCTTGTTGAGTGTAAGAGACTTTATATTTATGACCACATTTCACACTTTACATTGCATATCCTGTTTCACTCAAATTTGCCACATAATCGAAGCAAATTGGTTGCAAATGTCGTTTTATGTTGACTTTAATATACATTAATCGATCCGATTACATTTTATGAATGCCAACCCCATATAACAACAATATCATATAACAGTTTGAGTGCAAAGTGTTTCAAATGTTAATTGTCCATATTAATAATTCAACAGTGAAAACACTACTGTCCCACAAAATACACTTTGACAGAGCACATTATGCTAATGGACAAGTTTGGACATAATGGACTGAACTCTAGTTCAAAGTATAAGGTTAAGGTCAGAGAAAATCATCGAAGAATCTATCTTTCAGTTCTTCTTTGTGTTAAATCCATCTCTAAATGTGCCTCATCTGTTCTTTATCAGCTAGTGAATGCATCAGTGAATGAGCCGTGAACTGTCATTGTGTTTCCACAGATCATGGAGGAGCACATGGCCTTCATCATGACTGTGCCCACAACTCTGGCCATTTTTCTGGCCATCTTCATCCTCGTCTGCATTGAGTCGATCTTCAAAAAGCTCCTCCGCCTCTTCTCCCTGCTCGTCTGGGGCTGTCTGGTTGCCATGGGTTACCTCTTCATGTTCTTCGGGGGGATCATCTGTCCGTGGGACCAGGTGAGACTTGAGCGACAGCACTTTCATCGCTCCCCGCAATCATTCTTCAGTGACCGCCTTCGACCTCTACGGCTAGCGCGTCCTAATTTACCTTTTTATCATACTGAAGTGCTCAGAATGAAGTATTCGCCGAGCATAAAACACGACTTGCATCAGTGTGATTTATGTATGTAGATGTGCAAGTAAATTGCTCGGATGGAAAGCGCTAGCAGACGCAATGAAAGCGCCGCACAATCAACGCGGTGTCATTTTCCTCCAGTCATTTGCACAGTTATTCATGAGTTTGAGTGTGCGAGCTGTTCTGCGCACTGAATCATTCATTAGTTCATTGAACTCTGCTCAACGCATGATTTTGGCTAATGACTCTGACACAGTCTCAACATAAATGCATGTCTTAGAGTACTTATGACAAGTTCGCCTCTGCTTCCATAAAACAAATCAGGTGTTAAACAGACTTGCTTAGCTTGTTCACACACTTCGTTTTTTTTCTTCTTCCCGCTCTGCTCCGTTAGCGAGGAGGAGGTGCAGTCAGCCCAGCCACCCCTCAACAAGACACGGTTTAGTTGTCTTTTGTACACCGCTCTTGAGTTATGATATTACACTGGCTGTAGGAGGAGAGATCGGCTGTTCTGTGCACTAGTAAATGCAGCTCGCCGTGAGTCATCCACTCTGTTTGTTTGACATGACTTCATAACTTAATAACTCGCATTGGCTCAGTGATCTGGATATGCATAGGTGACAAAAATTGGCTCTGGGTCAAAGGGCGGCAACATTTCAATTGGAACTACTTCAGTAAAAGCTAGGTGGCACTTACATAAAATCCTTCTTCTTTTTTTTTGCAATTATCTATCACTGTAATGGAGAGATGTCACCATCAGAAAATGTATGGCATCTCGGCCCATAGTGCCACAAGATCACAATGACATGGCAGATAGTCTTTTCTTCAATCCATGATATATATACAGTGACAATCTCCATGCATACTCTGAATTATAAACACTTGTTACATCAATACAGACATCACCGACAAGAAACTATCCACATACAAAGAGCAATCATACAAGAAAAGCTTCTCATCTTCTCTCAGAAATATTTGCCACTGCCTGTTTCTATAGCTAAATGATGACTTGAACATCTTAAAAGGAGCAATGATTGTATTGGTTGGATGTAATATGCAGACTCAATGTACTGTAGCTCTCTTGTACAAACAAAGACTTGTATTGTACATATATATAACTGATACCATGCCTCATGTGCTTTATCTTTCAGGCGTTGGTTAAGAATAGCTATGAATGTTCTTATATCACCTCCACTTTCAGTCTCCCAAGCACTTGGAAAAAAAGCATATTATTATTCTGATAAAAACTGATAAAGCATATTATAACATTTTCTAGGATAACGATGATTATACACAAGTTTTATCCAGAAGTGAGGTTATAAATACCATATTAATGCGTGGCCCAAAGTTGTATTTGCATTATTTGATTGTGTTCCCCGCAAAATTATTTTTGATTTGATTTGATTGATTTATTTTATTTTTTGCTAATTTTTTTTTATTTCGTTTTCTTTGCTTTGCTTTCGTTTGTTCTGTTTGGCTTTAGGTTCTGTTCTGTTTAGTTTTTTTTGTTTGTTTGCTGTGATTTTTTTTTCTTTGTTCTGTTATGTTTTGCATCTATTTTGTGTTGTTTGCTCTGTTCTGTTCTGTTTTGCTTTGTGTTTCATTGCTTTTGTTTTGTCTCTTCTGGATGGACTGTTTTAGTGGCACATGGGCTAAAGCAACTGAATTACCTTTCACTCTGTTATGTATTGGTCCACATTTAAGTGAGCCACAATTCACTTAATGTATAGAAAATCGTGATACTGGGCCATGCTTACCTGCTTAACCTTGAACCTACATCTGCTCCAGGCTGGTTAGTGATGTTTTAGTGCTGGTGTAGATGGTGGACCACTGCAGCCATGCTAAACAGACTTCATCACACCCAGCATCCAAAACCCTTGCCTTTTTATCAGGGCTCTGTCATAATTTACTCCCTACACTTAGTGCAGTCTGAGCTCACGTGCTGTGCCTGAAGGTTTAGGGAAGCAGACTTCTGTTGCAGGAAATTCAGAAGAGCCTGCTAATAAGCCTTGCATACGTGACGGGAAGAACTAGTCGGGTTCAGGCGATCTGAATAAGCCACCACCTAATTAGCACTCAGAGTACTGCAGCAAAGTACTAATCAGCAAAGAGTTTCTGATTGTTTCTGAATGTGTCGTGAAGTATATAGCATGTGTGCGCTTATTAGCAGAACTGAATGGCACAGTAACTACGTCTACACTAGTTGAAGACTTAAAGAGCTCTATTAGGCTATGCCGTATTTAATTTCCTGTTTTTACTGTAGCCTTTTAAGCTACACACTGTGCTCGTACAGTTTTCTCTCTGGTTATGTTCTTTGATGTGCCACAAGCTACACGTCTACAGTACATTGTTCGAGCTCTAATAAGCTATACACTTGGAGTCTCTTCACAACACGTTACAAGGAAAAACAATAGAGTCCCTAACTATGCATTCGCCAGCATGGGTCGAGTTACTACAGCAGATGAAAAGCTCTCACTATTCCTCACATAAGTCTGTAATGCAGGCATCATTAACCCACAGCAGTAGTTCTCCATTAGAGATGCCTGTGAAAAGCCAGCAGCCTTTGTATGTTGTAGAGAAGAACATAATTGAGCTCAGAGTCAGCAGAAGAACAAAAGGCAGCCAGACTCACCTTACGCCAATCAGCCTGCGGGCAAATCAGAAGAAAAGACCCCCAAAAACACTGTCTTGCGTATCTTCATTTTCCCCAATTTGGTGTGGCAAGAAGTGCTGATTGAATGCTTTATGAAGGATGCAAAAGAGTGATGGGGAACTAACAAAGTGATGAGAGAGTGAAGGAGGCAGGCTTTAGATTTTGAGTCGCTTTTTTAATACTTTTAAAAAAGGAGGAGGGCAAAGACAAATGCCTTCTTATGTAAATCAGTGGGCATTGCTCTAAGACGATGCAGGAAGCACGTTTAGTGAGAAGTGGGAAGCCACTTTCAGCAGCATTGCAGACAGAAACTATGATATAAAAAATATATGTGAATACACATTTATTGACAGGTGACATTTGTGCATCACCACATTTGAAAAGCACCAGATGCTGCCAGTCAGGAATTCATGCAGTTAAGTTAAGATTAATTCAGTACATTTTGGTTTGAACACTGTAAATTACACATTACAAAATCCAAAGTACTATAATGTACTTTTAAAGGTCCCATTTTTAGCGTGCTTTTTGGAAGCTTTGATTGTGTTTACAATGTGCAATATAACATGTGTTCATGTTTCGCGTAAAAAAAAACAATTCACCTATCTGTATACCGCTGTTTTCACTGTCACAAAAACGGGATGATGACTTCCTTGTTCTATGAAGCCTCTCCTTCAGAAATATGATTGGGCATCAGCTGAGTGCAGGCTGTCCTCCTGGAAACGCGATTGGGCTAGTTTTGAGAAGCAAGTGGACAGGAGCATGTGCTGGAGATGTACTTATAATCACAGGAGCGTTTTTACTGACGCATTAGATTTTTTGCACAGCACTAACATCTAGTTAACAAAGCTAAACAGCATTGCCCTTTCTGTGATAAGTTACAGAAACTGTTAAACGCACCAACTTAAATAATAAAATACACTTACCGGTTGTGGTCCATAAACAACACCTTCTCCAGATAAAAAAGGGAACTGCTCCATCTTTCAAGAATAATCTAAACTGATTGAGATTGAGGAAGTTGTCCTCAGCAAGCTGTGCTGCACATAGTTTTACATGTGGATTATAATTCTCGGGAACCGAGTTAAACATTAATTGTAACATTGATCTCGCAGTACAGCGTCCCTGGGAAAGGCAAAACAAAGGTGATTGGACTCCGAGATGAAAATAACACCGTTTCGACAACATTGCGGCAAACACAAACACAGCTCTTCGGAAGAGAAGAGCCTCTTAAGATCACGCCCCCTTTTTTGTGAATTCATGTGGGCGGAGGTTAGTCAAAAAACTGTTTTAGTGACGTCATTCCTGCAGGAACTAGAGGGGTGTTTTTTTGTAGGCAATTCTGTTAAATAAAATATCTCGCTTGGCATTGAACTTTGAGCTTTATAATTTTACAGATATTTATACTCTTACAACAACATTACACACTAACTAAAGTTTGAAACATGGGATCACAAAGAACGGGACCTTTAAAGTACTAATTAGTACCTTTATTATTATACTATATGTACCTTTACTAATATTAGTACATTTGGGGATAAATAAGATAAAAAAGTTGTACCTTTTAGCTGTCGCGCCTTAGGATACCACACCATAGACAGCTTTGCACCTTTTTTTGAGAGTGAATAAAATGCTAAATTTAGGTAAAATCCACTTTTAGATAGTGTAAGTAAAACACAGTGATGATAAATGACAGTTTGACATAAATCAAAACATTTTAAATATTATTAATAAAAGTTTTTAATTGTTATTTATTTATTGCATTTTGAGCTAAACAGCTTAAATGTAAATCAGGTAAATGTTTGAGATAATGTGAATAAGTCCAGAATGTTGTAATATACAGTATTTATCAGTAGCACGTCTCAGAAAGTGTCACTGATACCTCAGATTTGCAGTTTTATGCCATTATGTAAATTTGCAGTTCTCTGTCACACCAGTTGTTTAGTTTTAATGTGGTGTGCTAATTATCCTCAGTTCACCCCATTTCTTTGAGTTTTTCTGGAGATCCATAAGTGTGATTGGACTGCATGTGACGATAACAGCACTATCTGATCCATCATTATTCCTTTAATGGAAGGCTTTCAGATCATCAGATTATTCCATTTCCATTCGCTTTCCTAATACAGACCAGACATTAAGATCCCAGTAGACCACATAATCTTATTCCCTATGAAAAAGCAAATCGGTTAAGTGTGTCTTGTGTATTTACTACCATCTGTTGCCTTAGCGGCTCTTAAAGAATATGCTTTACATGTTACAATCTAATTTTATATAATTGTTTTAAAGCAAAAATATCTGAACGCAGTATGTAATATTCTCAATATATCAATGGCATCATGATAAAAAAAAAAAACTCTGATCTCTATGTAAAGCATATGTTGAAAAGGCAATTTAAGGTAATGTGAGTATAAACAAAATTATGTTTTAACTTTAACTGTAAAACTGTATTCATAAAATATGCTAGGATAACGTATTTGTGCATATATCCATCTGAATTACTCAGCATTCAGATTTATGAGGAATAAGCCATAGTGCATCTGTTTGCATTATGATTTGTTTTTGAACATTTTTTTTTCATCTCATGCGAATGATAAATCTGTGGCGTACAGTCAAGACCTCTCTTCAAATCTCATTGGCACCTGCTGCATGTGTCTGATAATTCAAACCTGATTAATAGCGGCAAACCGCTCCAAATGTGATCTGAGCGTTTCATAGAGCTCAAACCAGCTGGGACTGTATTTGTTCTCAGCCCAGCAATCACGATCACGAAGACTGGCCGGAAGAAAAAGAGCCATATGGAAAGATGCATCCACATTGAAAATCTGGCATTTCAAATCCAATCTAAATTTGGAAACATCTTTCGTATTTTGAAAACTTTATAACAAAGTGCTGTAAATTTGAATGAATAAGAAATATATCCATATTCATTTGAGTATTTTTTTTAATTGTTTACAGTGTTTATTTCTGTAATTTACACCTTTAAAATGTTTATATATTTTCACTTGATCTTTCAGTTTAATGCTGTATCATGCATGTTTTTTTCATCACTATAGTTCCCATTCATGTACACTCTTAAAAATAAAGGTGCTTCAAGAGGTTCTTCAAGCGATGCCATAGAAGAACCATTTTTGGTTCCACAAAGAACCAATCAGTCAAAGGTTCTTTAAAGAACCATCTCTTGCTCACCTTTTTATAATCTGTAGAAGCTCATTTTACCACAATGAACCTTTGGTGATTCAGAAAGGTTCTTCAGATGTTTAAGGTTCTTTATGGAACCATTTAGACAAAAAGGGTCTTCTATGGCATCGTGAAGCACCTTTATTTTTAAGAGTATACGGAGTCAGACAAAGAGAGTAAATTCAGGATTCCGTGCCGTGTATCCTGGTCTGATGTAGAATAAGACCCCTGAATTGAACTGCCAGTCTTAATCCTGCTAGCAGATAGACCAGAACTGCCAAGCAATCAGTTCATTTGAGAGATTAAGCATTTAACCTTGCCAATTCTTGAGGCTGAACTCAAAACACAATCTATCTGTCCGATCCGCGGTGTAAGTGCGAGACGCCCCTCGGCCCGGAGCCCAGCGGAGCGTTCTGTCTGCTGGGGGGATTCTCTCTCTTTCACATTCCTGACGGTTCCTCCGATCCTCCTCTGCGCCGGACAGAGTGGAAATGGCGATCGATAAGGCTCAAGACATGTTACGTCTAGAAAAAAATCACTTCCCTGCAGTCTGTTTGTTTTTTGGCAGTGTATGTGTGTGGTCTGTGAGGGTGACCAAGCCAGAAATCCATTAGGCTTTGCTGCCGTCCAGTGCCCTATCTGCCATTCCTCCAGTGCTATATTGAGCCCTCGCTCAGTGTAGGAAAATATAAAACATAGGTTTTGGAATATTTATGAGCGTATTACGTCCTTCAAGCGTTCAAAACCTGATGAAACCTGCAGTTTGGCTCTAACTAGAAGGCTACAGAGCATTTAAAGGAGAAAAATTTAAATATATGAATGTTGGTAGTACAAAATATTTTCAAATAAATACTGCCCTCAATTACATTAAACAGATTTTAAATTTAAATTGTCATCATTTACTCATCCTCATGTCATTCCGAGTTTCTTTCAGCTGTTGAACACATATTAATATATTTTGAAGAATTTTGGTATTAAAACAGACTTTTAGTGTGGGGAAAAAATACTATTGAAGTCAATGGCTACAGTCAACTACCACATCCTTCGAAATTCTTCTTTTGTGTTCAACTGAAGAAAGAAGGGGCGAACTATCCCTTTAATGTGTAAATGTGGGCAGTGGCATCACTAGGTTTCATGACACTCTTGTACAATTTAATGCTTCGCCCCTAAGACATGCTCCTGCATATAAAAACTAATTTGGTATTTAGCAACTTTGCTATCTTGATAAATGTCGGCATGAATTATGCAAGCACAAAAGGTTAGCCAATGATAACAGAGGTTATTTCAGAAGTCTAAAAAGTAAAGTAGCAACAACTAAGTAAAAACTAAACAGCATTATGGAAGCACTTTATTATTATTTTTTTTTATATATATATTTTTTTTATATATATATTAAATTAAGATTTTTTTTTTTTTTTTTTTTGGCAAAAGTCGTAGTTAATAATTAACTTTAATAGTTGGTATATAGTAAGAATTGGTCCAAAACCAAAGTGTGAGCTAAATAATATATATATATATTTAATTTATGAGAGTATGCACCTCTTGTAAAAGCTGTAAAATCACATTTCAAACTAATTCCTTGATCTTTCATGATGAAAGAGCTTGCTGAACACTGAAACTCCAGAGCTTATTTGTCTTTCCAGTCAAAAAAAAAATGCACTTACTAAACTGAATGCACATAACTTTCTGATGATGAATGCATCAGCTTAGGAGCACCCACATGTATTATGTCAATGAGGCGCATTGGATGATCAAAAAACTGAATTATATATATATATATATATATATATATATATATATATATATATATATATATATATTTATTTTTTTTTTATTTTTTTTTGAACACCAAATAAACCAATGATAAGAGTAAAATGTAGTGAAAGTTTGCCAAACGTTGTGCTGCTTCTGGCTGAGAGTAGCTCCAGCCTTCTTTATATTATTCTGAAGGATCCCAGTGTTAGGGAAAAGTGGCTGACGTTTATTTTTAACAGTGTGCCTGATCATTTTAGTATGAACAGTTTGAGCTGCACATTTTCTGCAGCAAGATTGCTTTGTAAACAGGCTGTTACGACAGGTTGCAGGGTGAAAAAGTTATTATATAAACATCTCTTTAAAAATGTATAGTACATTGTACAGCCGAGCCAGAGATTGTAATTCTCTCAGCATCATGGGCGAAGTCAAGCAAACCAACACTCATCATGACCCATGTTTCATCATGCTATCTGCTCACTTTTTGAAGTGTCTTGAATCGCCATGAATACGCCATGCAGTTACTCAATGTTCATTTAAGCAGACTTCAAAGACACTAATAGCCTAACAAATCCCTAAATCTACTATTTATAATTAAACATAACGATGTCATTTTAGTGTTTCATTTCCTTCCAAATGATGCAAGAATTGCAGTAAAAAGTGTGGTGCTTGTTATTGCTGCAGAAATGAGTGGGTGTGTTTTGTAAAACATTTGCAACTACTTTTTATTACTTAACTCTTTCCCTGCCAGCATTTTTTAAATGAAAGTTTCCTGCCACCCTCAGCATTTTTGATCATTTTTACAAAAATGTAATGGCCCCCAGAATATTTTTAACATGCAATAAGTCTTAATTCTAGCTTCATGCATTTTTTTTTATCAACACTTCAGTGTACAAAAAGCTGAGAAAAATTTCACTTTTTGTCAAAGACTATATCCAGATGGGATACAGAATAATGCTCAGCACCCCCCCAAAGCTTGCACAGTCCTAAACCACTTCCTGGGTCAATTTCATTCGGTAACATTAGTTTTTTATTTAAACAATTGTTTTTTATTTAATTTCTAACCCAAGAGATGGGATAGTCCATATTTGACCCAATGCTTGGTTGAAGTGTATGCAGCTGCTTATGAATGGATTTTAAAACGCTAGGCATTGTGCACTTGCCAACTTTGTAAGTTACAACTGGGCATACCACAGAGGATCACACATGACCAGGTTTGAAGTCTTTTTGAAACACAACAAACTCACGCAGGAACACTCACCTTATTGCTGAGACACATGAGACATGTAATCGGCTCAAAATATCAGACTGGATAGAATCACAGGCTGATGTTAAAAATCATAAACTACACACATTTCCCTGAAACCTGTCAACTCAAATCTACAGACTGATTTTGATTTCAGCAACTTGCATCAACTTATCTAAACTGTAAATCGGGGCAAAAATCTGGGTGGAAAGTCATGTATTGTATTTCAGTGTTTCTCATGATCTGATCTCGGTCCTTTGTTTGTGAGCTGTAGATGTTAAATGGCAGTCTAATGCACTGTTAACTCTGTTTGCAGGTGTCGTTTTTCCTGTTTATTGTGTTTGTGGTGTACACCATGCTGCCGTTCTCCATGAGGGATGCCGTCATCGCTAGTGTCCTCACTTCATCCTCCCACACACTAGTGCTCAGCATCTGGCTCTCGAACACGACTGACCACATGGAGGCCCTCGTCTGGCAGGTAAATATCTAAGAATATGTTAGAGAATGTGACTCAGTGAGAGCGAGTGAGTGTGGAAGGATATTTCTACTCTGCAGTGGCTTTTCTGTCATGAGAGGGCATATTTCCCAGAATCCTCTACTGTCAGCCTGGCTGTTTTGGTCATCATATGGCCTTCCCACTTAAATGACACATTTAATTTCAGAAATAATGGGCAGAATTGATCCACCCAGTGTTATTCCACAGGGTTAGCTGTTTCAGATCTGTGTCAACTTCTGGAGAGTTGGCAGAGAATATATCTTGAACTAAGTTCATTTGTTTCTAAATGTAGTATGTTTTATGCAGAATGAGTTTAAGTGTCAGAACAAGCAGTCAAGCGAAATGGAAAAACACAAATGAAAAGTAATGAACCTGATATGAACAACTTTGTTATGAAGCGACAGAAGTTAGCAAACAAACTAAAACCATTTCTCAAATGATTTCGAGTTGTGCTGCTTCATCAGTCACCATTGACCAAGCAGTGTTCACATCTAGCCAAGTACAGTTCAAATCCCGGATGTGTTCTTGCTCTGCCTCTTTTATTGAGGTGAATCAAGAGGTGACTTGTGTGAACTGGAGGAAGCAGGTAACCCACAATACATTTTGCACCAACCAGCAAGCGTTAAACCCACATCATTTTCAAAATGCTGATGATATTGTGTCATGAAATGTTGTTTTAATAGTTTTTCAGTGCTTCCCGCCGAGAGCAGCCTTACCTCGGCTAGTCTTTCTGACATTTGCCGCTGGCTCTGATGTCTCTGTCATGGTTAAACATCAGATATAATTAATTCCAGGTATATCTATCAGGCAATGTTTGGTTGCTTGAATCTATCATTTGTTCCTACTCGTATCATTTTGGCTGAGCACCAAGTTAAGTTTCATAACTTTTATATTGATTTATTGAACTTTACCATAGTACAGCACTAATGTAGCATCCGTTTGACTGAATATCGGCTGGACAACATATCAGTATGCTTTATATTTGTAAAATGAAAACGTAAAGAGGGTTGTGTTTTATATTTCAGTTAATGAATTCTGCCATCTGTAACATATACCAATAAACATATATTTAGACTTGTATTTTAAAGTGCAAAGTAATAGGGTAAAAAGTGTCAATAAAGCTCAGTACAACACCACTGTTTTAAAAATTGTAAGTGTGTCCCGTTGAAAATGCATCATGTAAGTTCACAAATGTTGGAGTCTGATACTGATCAGTTCAAAGCAGCTTCACAGTCATAAAGAGGAAAGGAACAGAATCAATGATGCAGACTTCCTCAGTTATGGGACCAATTCAGAACTAAAGGCCAGATTTACTAAATGGGGCAGATTAGTGTGAGAGTACAATCTCATCTCAGCACTGAAGGAAGTGTACAGTTATGTGGTTGATGTACTGATAATGAGCAAATTAAAGAATTTCTATAATGATGGTATTTTTCCAAAATGTTTTGTGGGGCAAGTAGTCACACAAGTTTGAATCATTGTAAAATGTACCAAATCCGCTGCCAAAATAATGGGAGGATATTTTTGTTTTTACTTTACCCTTTAATATCTCTCTACACTGGCTTCCAGTCGTGACTTACTGTACGTGAAGTTCCTATCCCCATCCGAAAAGCCCAATCCCTCACAACTGAAAACTCATCTCTTCCATGAGCATCTAACCGCATCTTCCTAAAAACATTCCATGCCTTCACTTTTCATTCTGTTATTATCCTTTATCACTTACTCTCCCAGCTTTTACTATTCTGAATGAAGACTGAAATCTTGTATAACTGGCATCTCTTGTGTTTAGTGCCATCTTATGATTAATCACTTGTATTCCTCAAGTCACTTTGGATGAAAGCGTCTGCCAAATGACTAAACGTAGCTGTAACAATTTTTCCAGTTTCATATAATATTTTGTGTTGTGTAATTATGCTGTTCAATTTTGCTGAAATTCCAGTGAATAACCAACTTTTAGCATTTCATATATTAAAGAACAACAACGTTTTTATCAAATTAATAAACAGCAGGTCCCGATTGTGACAACTTGCTTCATGTAGCATGACTGCAAGTCCAGTTATTGGAACTCATTTGCATGCCGTCACAAAAGGTCAGCGTGTGTTGATTAATTGTACCTCTCTTTTCTGGGTAATAATGCTTTTTTTTTAGGCAAGACTATAATATATGGGTCTATGCAAAAACTCACCTTTAAAAATTAAACATTCCTGAGAAGTATTCACTGGAGTAAAATGTGTGACAAATTGCCCATGTCTCGCCTATATATATATATATACACACACACACACACAGTGGGTACGGAAAGTATTCAGACCCCCTTAATTTTTTCACTCTTTGTTATATTGCAGCCATTTGCTAACATTTTTTTCTCATTAATGTACACACAGCACCCCATATTGACAGATAAACACAGAATTGTTGACATTTTTGCAGATTTATTAAACAAGAAAAACTGAAATATCACACGGTCATAAGTATTCAGACCCTTTGCTGTGGCACTCATATGTTTAACTCAGGTGCTGTCCATTTCTTCAGATCCTACACCTTCATTTGAGTCCAGCTGTGTTTGATTATACTGACTGGACTTGATTAGGAAAGCCACACACCTGTCTATATAAGACCTTACAGCTCACAGTGCATGTACTTAAATGATTTTAGCAAATGGCTGCAATATAACAAAGAGTGAAACATTTAAGGGGTTCTGAATACTTTCCACACCCACTGTACATTTTATGTCTCACTATATTTCTCTCTTTAGCTACATAAAAACATATATTTGACATGCACACAGAGTGCATTCACTTGCACTGCTTTTTGTTCTATTACTGTCCTAAAGAGTCTTACCTAACTCTTAAATAATAATTCATGCCTACCTTTCTATTGGTTTTCCAGAACCTTTCTTTTTGTTATTATTTTCCTAAGCAGATCTCAGGCAGATATGTTTTTCAGACCGGCCCTAAACACAGCGCATGTAACCAAGGCAACAGTCCAGTCACATGGTGCACAGGAACACAAACATACTGGCTGTCAGGTCGAGTCCAAGAGGCAGCAGCAGCAGCATCGGGTTCAAGACGCTTGTAGCGGAAGGGCGTAGATTGTTATTATAAGCTTGTTGTCCAGGCCAATTTAAAACCTTAAAAAGAATCCTCTTTAGACACGGTAAACACTTTCACCGCGGTCAGTCCTCCACGCGGTTCTCAAGCACTAGGAGAGCTTCATTAAAACCAACCTTAACGCCCCTTCACACGCACTTAATCAAGCTTTCCACACTCTCGTTACAAGCGTTACCACCTCTTTATGTGAGGTGCTCTCCAGAGCTGCGGGTCAGACCTTGTTTGTTAGAGGCTTTCAAGGCTTCGTACGTCACTCTCAGGACGTTCACAGCTGACGTACTCGGCAACCCAAGGTCTCGTGTTAATCAGAGGCGAAAAAAAAAAAATAACAAAGTTGAAAACAAGGGTCACGTCTGTCTGGGTCAGAGTTGCAGAGATGATGTCAGATGCCGGTGTTTTGTAATTATGCTACGACGGTTCCCCGCAGACCCAGCTCTGTGTTCGTTTACTTTTATGACTGGCCTCTTCGTCCCGTACAGCGATTACAGCAAGAAGAATGACTTATGACGGCTGATCTCGGAGGAGCTGTCCTGTAAAACTCTCCCAGTGAGATACAGGTGTGTCTCATGCAGGTGGAGCAGCCCTTAAATAGCATATGCCTGAAGAGAAAGAGAGAGAGACAACATGCTGCATTTTGGTTAATATCACTTATTAATATATCACTAATATCACATTAATATCACTAATATCACACAGGCAAGGCATAATTTTGTTTTGTCATTTTGTTTTCCAAAAGGTTTGAAAATATCATTTAATTGTGTTTAGTTGTATTTGATGTTGTATACATGAAATGTTGGAAAAAAAATAATTTTTATATCATTTATAAATACACATGAATTTCCATTGAAGTAGCAAAATTACTAAAACTAAAACTTAAAAAACAAAAAGCCTAAATATAAAAAAAAACAAAAAAAATTACAATTAATAGTCAGATTTATATGTCTTTGTGAAAAAAAAAACTAACTGAATGTTTTTTTTTTTCTTTTGTTTGTTTCTTTTGGGATGAAATATAATTAATAATTAAAGAAATTAATCCCTAATCAGTCAAAGAAGTCAGTCAGCTAAAAAATAAATAATGTTAAAATGAAAAAAATAATGATTGCTGAATTGCTACCTTCATTTCCATCTCCCAGTGCTATTAAATACTATTAAATAAAAAACTAAAACTAATTAAAGCCGAGGTGTGCAGGAAATGACAACGGTGTAAATTGTCTTTACTCGAGAGAATGTAAGTATACTGTCCGTGTACAAACACAGTTGGACATTGTTTGTGGACTGATATGTTTTATGAGTTGTTTTTACTCCAAAAGTTTGGTGGAGAAAGCACTAAAGCACTCTCGCTGGAGAGAGAAACCCCAGTCGAGTGAGAGAAACCCAGACAGAGATCTTCTCCTGTAGTCTGTCAAGCTAATGTTCGATTGGTCGCGATCCGTTTCTAGAAGCCAAACAATGTACCTCGAGATGATGAGTTGAGGAGTTGTTGACTCTGTTCCTGATTGATGGAGAGTGTTGTGTAATCTGCTGCAGGAGACGATGTTTAATCTGCTAATAATGTCATTGAGTGATAATAGCAGGAGGTTGTGGTCTAATAAAAAAGGCTGAGGCCTTTGCACAGTCTGGGGTGAACTTTAACAACCCCGTCTGCTCTTACTCCACCGCTCAACTCGGACGCATGTGTGGAGGTTGCCATGGAGAAGGTGCAGATTTGAAGCTCAGACTAGATTGACCACATAAATGGAGCAAATTAAAGAAATGTTCCCGAGCTCGGATGCAAATTATGTTTTATTGGCAGTATTTATGGTATACTGTCTATTACAACAGAAAATAATTTCGACTTGTCCCTCTTGTAAAAAAAAAAAATCAAAAAGCTACATTATGTGCTAAAAATACTACAAGACTCGTTTTTCGTGGTTCATGGTATCAAACTTATTTATCCGTGACATCACAACCTACCATAAACCTTATTAATATTCATGAGATAATCTTTCAAAATAGTGTTGATTTGAGCTGATTTACTCTGTGCGTGAATCTGTTCTTTTAAAAGTAATCAATTTTGTTTTTAAATTAAAAAATATATATGATTAAATTATATATACATCCAGTCGAAAAAATGTAAGCACATTTTATATTTGTTTAAGTCTTTAAATTGTAAAATATAATTAAATTAGAAGTTTACATAATTTACATCAAAATCTAATTTTATAAAGAAACCTATTTTATATTTATTTATTTTGTAATAAATATTTATATTGTAAAATATAATTAAATTCTATAATGATAAAATTACATTTGACTTAAAAATGATGCACGTTTTATATGTATCTGTTTTTTGCTCGCTTGTTTCCTTATTTATTTGTTTAAATTATAGAATATAATAAGATATTTACAGAATTTAAATCAGTCTAATTTTATTTAAAATGAAGCCTGTTTTGTATTTATTTATTTATTCATTCATAAATTTATTCGAACTGTAAAATATAATTACATTATATATTGACAAAATTTAATTTGACTTAAAAATTAAGCAAGTTTTATGTTTATTTGTTTGTTTGCTTGCTTGTTTGCTTATTTATTTATTTAAAATATAATTAAATGAGATATTTACAGAATTTTTATCAATCTGATTTGTCTTTTATTTATATTTTTTTTTATTTATTCATTCATTTATTCAGTCGGGGGAATTTTACGGGGGAAGTCGTGGCCTAATGGTTAGAGGGTTGGACTCCCAATCGAAGGGTTGTGGGTTCTAGTCTTGGGCCGGATGGAATTGTGGGTGGGGGGAGTGCATGAACAGCTCTCTCTCCACCTTCAATACCATGACTTAGGTGCCCTTGAGCAAGGCACTGAACCCCCAACTGCTCCCCGGGCGCCGCAGCATAAAAGGCTGCCCACTGCTCCGGGTGTGTGCTCACTGTGTGTGTGTGTTCACTGCTCTGTGTGTGTGCATTTCGGATGGGTTAAATATGGGTCACCATACTTGGCTGAATGTCACTTCACTTTCATTTTATTTATTTAGTTATTCATTAATTTATTAGAATTATGTTGTATAATTAAATTCTAGCGTTTTCATCAAGCTACAATTACATTTTACTTAAAGAAAATGAAGCCTTTTGAAATTTATTTGTTGATTTTCTTCTTTTTTTTTTTTACATTATAAAAATATTACAGCATTTATCTTTACATCATCTTTTGGAATATTCCAGACAGAACCGATATTCACGAGCCAAAATCTTCATTATTGTAGGATTTGTCATTTCTCATGCCTTGTTGTGTCTACAGTTTCAGTTATTGCAATTAAACCCAATTATTCAACACATCCTGCTCTCCATTTGTGAAAGATAAGAGCTCCATTTTCGGTACTGTGTTGATATTTGTTCAGACTAACATAACGCAGGAGGCTGCTGAAAGCTTTTTCATGGGCTGGACTGAATTCACTTTTCCTGAAGATCAATATCTTTTAAATCCATGTCGAGGCACATCCCTCTCTGGATCCTTATACTGATTCTGTCTTGTGCTAATGCGCTTACCTCTGCCATTTGAAACTCAGTCAAAAGCCATTTGGCTTGCTGTGTGTATTTTCCTGAAGTGTCTGTGGTCTGACACTAATGTCTTCCTGTACATACGAGGCAATGCTGTATTGATTACACACTCACACATTTCCACATTCATTCAGCACTGAATATTTAACATGTCCATTACCAGTTTGATCATTTATAAACACTTGCTTAGAATTTAGGTTTCTGAGAACTTTATTGCTGAATTTAATTGAGTTAGTAATTAAGGTTTATTTTCACCCCAAAACAAAAGAAATTTAGCAATAAACATACAATTATTTTTGTTTAAAGGAGAGTATTTTAAGATTGAATGCATTGTTACTTTATTCTTTTTTTTCTGAGAAATTTATCATAAACCCCAACCATAAAATTATTATTGAGATTATTTATTTATAGTTTAATTTGTCTGACAATATGTTTTGGTAAATTTATGATGTATAGATTACAATAATATTGATAATATTGATGATAATAATATTTATACATTGAATGTAAACAATATTATATCTTGTAATCTATATATCATAAATCGGCGATGGGTGTGCATGTCAGTAATATATATAAGCACACAACAGTAAAAAAGTAATATTCTGAAAAAAAATATGTTTTGTGCGTGTGTTTGCAGATCCTGGCTAACATCATCATCTTCATCTGTGGAAATGTGGCGGGAGCCTATCACAAACACCTGATGGACCTGGCTCTCAAACAGACGTACCACGACACCTGCAACTGCATCAAGTCTCCCATCAAACTGGAATTCGAGAAGCATCAGCAGGTACAGTACGACCGAGAGTTAATGTAGGCCTCGTTTGGGGAGGTATTGGATAGGATTGAGCGTGAGTCATTCCTGCAGCTGTATCGAAGAGATCATTATATCACCACAATAGGCGGCTAATATCCGAAGGCGGAGGGAGCAGAGAGTTACATTGTCCCAAAATAGCTTTGTTTCCCCCCAGCGCTGTGTTTCTTGTTGGACACAGGTGGGGCGGAAGTCTGTACAAGGCTCCTGTTTTCCTGGGTTAGTTGTGCTTATTGCTGTTTTGTGTAAAATAATGATAAAGTGTCTCTCCGTGGCGATGGCTGAGTGAGTGAAATATGAGCGGTGAGATAAAGGCAGATCACTGGCGGCACTTCTGCTCCATCAGGAATTATCACTCTCACTCGTGAAATATCACCCTGCTCCAGCGCATGCCCTCGGCTCCATTACTCTACGAATGTTATCGGAGGTTTTTTATTTTTTTGGGACAGTGGGAGGGGGGCCTTCCTAACAGAACAATTACGGAGCTGGTGGCAAAGACAGTGCTTCACTGACTCACTGCTCAGTGTGATCGAATCGTGCATTTGTGTTGTGTGTGCTGTGAGCACGGAGAGCTACGGTCAGTTCATCAGCTGTCGGTTCTGGACATATTGTAAAACATGCTGGCACGTTTCCTTCATTTAGCTCCTGCAGGGCTGCGCACTGGCTGGTCGTTCAATCAGAACATTAGTTCAGCACAGACCATCAGCCTTGTTACAGATAAGCATCATTATACATTTCAAGGGTGAATAAAATAATACCTTTAAAAATAGATTTTGTGATGAAAAGAGTTCAGGTTTGAAAATGCAAGGAACAGGACTTGCAAACCGCAAAACCAAACTGTTACTCTGTGTTTTATATATATAATATCATAAATATTTAATTTTAAATATACAGTGTATATATATATATATATATATATTACAATGTTTTTGAAAGACATCTCTTATGCTCACCAAGGCGGCATGTATTTGATTAAAAATAGAGTAAGACTGAAATAATATAAAATATTACTATGATTTACAACAGAGGATTTTTGTTTGAATTAATTTTTTAAATGTAGTTTATTTCAGTGATGTAAAGCTGATTAACATTCTTGGAAATCATTTTTGCATTTTTCAGGATTCTTTGCTGAATAGAAAGCTCAAACGAACAACTTTTTTATTTTTAAATAGAAATCTTAGAAAAAAATTTTTTAACTGTAAGTGTCTTTGTTGTCAATTTTGAACGGTTTGATGTGTCCTTGCTAAATATATTTGTTGATTTCTTTCAAAAAAAAAAAAAAAAAGTATCTGCCCCAAATATATGGATGTTTTTTTTAATTCATAAAATTTGGTTTATGTAAAAAATGTAAAGCACTTTGAGTGCCTAGAAAAGCATTATATAAATGTAATGAATTAATTATTATTAATTCTTCCACTTTTACAGTACATACATACAGAGAATCGAAATTGCGTTACTTTCAGACCCCCAGTGCATACAGATAATATTAACAGTAGAGCCTAAAAATCTAGATCATATATAAAATGTAGATACAACTATACAACAAGGGAATGTAAAAAAGACATATAGTAAAATTAAAAATCAAGTTCAGTAAAGCAGCGCAAGGCACATGGCAGATTAGTGCAAATCAGTGAAGTGAACATACAGTGCTCTAGCTCCTCTCAGTTTGCGGGGGAACTAGGCGCTGCTGTGATTTCTTGGCCAGTACTGCGGTGTTGTTGGTCCAGGAGAGGTCCTCTGTGATGTGCACACCCAGGAACTTGGTGCTGCTCACTGTTGATGGTCAAGTCAAGTCACTTTTATTGTCACATCACCACAGCACATGTGTCTTGGTGAGTGAAATTCTTAGGAGCTTGCTCCAGAAATTGCAGAAACAGTTAACATATAACCAACAGACTTCAACAGGTGAAAGTGTGCAATATGCACATACATATGGTCAGGACACACAGTGTACTATTAGACAAACTTGCAGTTAACACTACACATTATACGCAATATGTACATACATACAGTTAGCACTACAGATTAAACACTATACTCAGAATGTACACGTTCTGCATTCTGTAAACATATAAATGCTTAAAAATATGCTAAGGTGCAACAGAGTGTACGTGAACTGGATAAAGAAATGTAATGGATGTGCATCGGATGGTATCCGGTAGTAATGGGTAGGTTATTGTATTAAATGCAGTGTGTATGTATAGCCCAGCATTGAGCTGTAAATGTTAAAGTGCAGTGTGTGGCATACCATATTGTGGGAGTATGCTGTAGGGTGCTGTAGGGTATAGGGTGTCAGAGGAACGTGCTGAGTGTCTGATCTCCTGAAGTCAACAACAATATTGCTCATTCTGTTCATGCATTTAAATGGTTTAATTTTCGCATATTTTATAGTATAAGTGCACTGTACTATAAAATAAAATTACTAATAAAAAAATACAAATCAACTTGCGTCTGATATTGTGACCTCGAATTGCAGAATAGGCTATATTTTATTTGAACATGCATTTGAGATACGTGGTTTGCTGCTTATACACGCACAGTTTGCAGCTTTAATCACCTTTTCTGTGATTTCATGACTTAGATGTAGACATCTTCAAGACTAAAAGACTTTAAACAGCCCTTTAATCACAGAGCAAATAAATAAGTCAAAGCTTGTTCTTGTGTTATAGTTACTTAAATCTAGGCTGTCACACTATATTTCACACACTGGTTGGCCAAAAATATAACATTAGCTATACTGAACACACACATCTGCAAAAGACACCCTAAGTCTTCAGTCCAGAAAATAGCTTTTCATATTTCATGGCGCAGCAGTTGATTCTGTTCCCCTCTGGAATTCTTGTTTCCCCTCGGGTTGCAAGGTCTTTGTAATAAACCCAACCAAATAGTTTATCAAACATTGCCCCAAAGTAGCCTAAATTCTGCCACCTGCAAATACACCAAACACACCTGGATGTAAGGAAAGCAAAAAGGGACAAATCTCTTGCTACACTGCAGCATAGTAAAATGATTCTCACACTCCAGTTAATGTTCTATTATTATTTTTCTTCATCTTGCAGTTGTTCCTTTGTTTTTGTCTTATGTCCGAGTTTTTGCAGTTTAATTTTTCCATTGCAAATTAGTATATCTGTCCATGCTGATGTCCAAATGCTGATGTTTCAATATAGAGCAACAATACATTTGAACTAATATTCTATGATTAATCTGTTTACCTTCTTACTGATACAGTGGAATATAGTTCACATAGATCAAACCTATATGAGGAAATTCTAAATTACAAAACTCAAGGTATTTATCCATGTCTTAAAAAAAAGAGCAGAAATATTTAACTTGCATATGTTCCTCCAATTTCCAAGTTAATGGTAAGCAACTTCTCTACACTAACACATTTTTTCATAGTAAAGTGAGTATAATGATACACCAACACTTTATAATAACAAAAAGTCAGTGCTTGTCAAGAAACTATACTTAACTGACTTAAAGCAACTAGCACATGGACAATGACCTGTTTTCTAATTTCGGTTTATATAGGTATATTCCTTCAATTAGGCCTTTAGAACCTCATTGCAGGTTATTTGTTTAGATTTTAACAATAAAGCTATTTCAATAGATGGCAAACATAATCACATCTCCTCAGAAAACAATGTAAAGTTTAGAAGAAAAGTGGCTGCTGGACAAAAAGAGGCCAGACAATTTTTATCTTAGAATTAGAAAAAAGCAAGGCATTGATAAATGGTTAAAAAGGCTCCTAAATATTTTCCTTTTCAACACTGCTTTGAGACATATAAACTGATTATGTTATGTTAACAGCTAGGATTAATTTAGTGGGGAAAGTCACAAATGCATGTTCAGGACCAAAAATTTAAATGAGTACATTTATTGACCATTACACAAAATAGCCTATGCTATTCTGACTAAATATAAAGCAGTTGTGTACCGCATTAATTTATTTCACAGGTTTGGGGCAACAAAGATTATTCTTTCTGACCAAGGCACAGAGTCTGTTTACCAGGTTTATAGTTTATTGAATAAAGGGGGGGTAGGACGGTATTTTGAACCATTTGACTTGCCGTACATGCAGTCTCGCTTCTTGTGCACGCTAGTTCTGATCGTACTCGGCAACTGAACTGAGATGATGACATCACTGAATCAAAGATGAACTGCCTTTAACTGTCATTCTGCATTATTGACACACTGTTTTCCTAATTAATTTTGTTCAGTTGCTTTGACGCAATCCTTTTTGTTAAAAGTGCTATATAAATAAAGGTGACTTGACTATGTTTGCGTAAAGGGAAACAGACATTTCGAGGGCAACAGATTGACTGCTGCTAAACTTCCATGCTTAACTTAGTTTGCAGGCTGCTACGCTAGCCAGTGCAGTGTAGTTCGACTTTAAGATGCTACTTAGTGCTAGATACACTTTTCCTACACATTCAGAGAGAACTACGATATAACTAAACATTGATTTATCATACATCTCAATCGACTGATTCAAGCGTTTTTGTCGTTGCTACTCTGTGTGTGACCGTCCTCCTGTGTTTCACGGACCAGCAGCAGTAGGTGCAGCGCGCGCGCTCATCTCACAGGTCACCTGACCTGCATGGCCAAACGTCCGCTGAGCAGAAATCAGCTCTCAGTCTCCGTACGACCATACTGTGTTAGTTAAAAATGTAAAATGTCATCATTGATTGACAGCATTTCTCCTTTCTTGTGTTGACGAACTTGACCAACTAGCGATCAGATCTGGGGTGGCCACAGGGGCGGCCAATGAGCTTTCAGGGGTGGCCCCGGCCACCCCAGGCCACCCCCTAGAATCGCCATTGGCCTTACCCACTTCCCGGACAGCTACATCTGTGTTTTCTACAGCACCAGCCTGAGCGAGCAGTGTAAGCCTGCCAGCGAACGGTTTTGCCGCTTTTTTGGAATAGGTGAATTGTGAATTATGCCCCACTGAGGAGGATATCTCCAGCCCCATTCACAAACCAGAGATCAGCCAGCCGTCATCCCCCTGCACAGAGCAAATGCAAAAGCCCACCGCAGCCAGGCTAGTTCTGCCCAGCCCTAAATCTCCTGCATCTCTGCTGGTTCCATCCAGCCCTGAATCTCTGCTGGTTCTGCCCAGCTCAAGTCCTCCTGTGTTCCCTCCCAGCCTCCCTCTCCCACCTCTTAAACCAGCCAGTTTCTCAGCTCAACCTCAGTCAGTGCCATCAGGGCTCTCTGATCCGCCTCGGGACTTCCAGTCTCCAACTCCACCTTGGCGTGAGGATCTCCTGTCTCTGCTTCCAGCCTTCAAGTCCTGGACTCCGCCTCAGTCCTTCAACCCATCGGCTCTGTCTTGGTTCCTAACACTCTCATCTCAACTGTGGTCTGTCATCCCACCAGCTCCACCGAGCTCCCCCTCCCTCCGGCTCCACCATGGTGAGTCATCGACCATCCGGCGCCTTGGAACTCCACCCCTATGGCTTCGCCTCCATCTTCAGTTGCTCCTGCTCTGCCACGGTCTTCCAGAGCCCTGCCGCTGCCTCGATCGCCTGAGCCTTCTTCTCCGCCTTGGCCCTCCGGATCCGCGGTGGCACCCTGGCTCTGCGGCTGCTCTGCTCCATCCTGGGCTCCTACTCCACTGGCGTCATCTCCATCAGTCGGCCCCCTGGTGATGTCTGCCCTATTTACATTCAATATTTATAAGTCCTGTGTTCTCCCCTGATTCCTTTGTCTGCTATTGTTTGGATTGTGTTTAGTTGTGCTCATTATCTCTTGTGGAACATTGAAAGTACTCTTTTGTTATACTCCTTTGTATGCTTTGTTTTACTTCCTTTAAAGGTAAGTATTAGTATTTAAAAATACCTTTTTGAAAGGGTGAAAGTTTTGTACCCTTTATTCTAATCAGCAAAATTCTTTTCTACTCCAATTCCTTGGCTCATGCTGAGTTGAATGCATTCCAAATTGTTAATTTCTGCAGCTCCAGATAGTGTTAACAAATGCAAAACTGATATAAAAACATATTTGTTGATGCAACCGTGACATTTGAACTTCCTTACATGCAGATTTGAACTGCTTTGTCGGACCATGGTTACACGGGATTCAAACCAGAGCTCCTTGCCTCTCAAGTACATCTCTGTACTCCGTGAGCTACTGAACAAACCTATGAAAGGTTGTCCCCTTTCTATGAAAACCCATAGATATGAAACTGGATATGTGCAATGCTAACATTCAAAAGCTCTCCCAGCATATTAATATTCTTTTGAAGTCATAACATGATATTCATCAAGTAGTTGTGGGAAAATTATGCTTTATTAATCGAAACTGTAAATTTTTAATTTATTTTGGAAACCGCACGATATGTACATATTTCACTAAAAAGTGTACCCATTTATGCCATGATACCAGGTTGTTTTTTTCCATTAATTATTTCATTGATTAATTTTTACTAATTCAATAGAATGTATGGGAATACAAACCAGTACGGAGCCCTGTACATGACATGCAAGAATAAATAAATAAATTGTGTGCATGATTTACTAATCCGTTCCCTCAATGTATTAAAATGTGCACACAATAGCTATGGCATTCTCTTGATTTGCTATTGCGTTCTCTCGATTTGGTAAATCGTGTGTACGATTTGAAGGACTATTGAAGGAAATAATTAGTAAATTGTGCGCACAATTTATAAATCGAGTGTACAAAATAGTAATTGTGTGCACGTTTTAGTACACTGAGGGAACTAATTAGTAAATCGTACACATGATTTAGCTTTTTTCCTGCATGCCATGTGCGGGGCTCCGTAAACCAGTATGGCGGCGCAGTGGCTTCACTTTTATGAGGTCATGAGCAATTCAGTTCTCTGTAGATCAGTGATTTTAGACAAAGCTGAACTTTCTTCAGTTCTTGACACTAAGAAAAAAAAACTAATTTTGCAAAAGAATATTTCTACAATTTAACTGTGCAGCTATCATAACAATTTGTACTCTAGATAAAGAACCACAAGATGTATTGATAACATAATTTCCTTTAGCAATAACTCTCTCAGACCACAACACGTTGCCATTAGTGTGGACAACCTGTTTTGATTTGTCTCATTTTTTAACTCCAAGTATTTACCACCTCTTCAGAGTACAGCGGTAAAATCTGTATAAATAATTTCTCCTCTTTTCCTGCAGCCGCAATCAGCACTTGACACGCACCCCATCATTTTGTTTTCTTTTATTTGGCCTTTGTTAAGCAGGGTGGTCTCTGAGAGGAAACTGGGAAAAGTGACCAGATTGATTGGGCTTTTAAAACTTCAAATACAATCCTGTTCCGTATTTCACATTGTTCATAATTTCCTTTGGGTTATTTGTTCACTGTAACCCAGTGCTAACCCTCTTTCAAGTGTGATGCATTACTTAACCCAGGGTTAAAAATGGATTAATTAGTGGTTAGTCAATATGTGATTTCACGTGGTCAGAGCCAATGCAATAAAGAACAGGGTGTCTGATGGCTAATAAAGTACAACATTTATTCACAACAATTCAAATAACAGAACCAGATCATTATTTATGGACTATGCTGACCACTTCTGTTAATCAACAAACTGTGCACAGCTGTCGATTGATAACAAAAATATGAAAAAGGCTAAATTTTGGTCATTTAATCAGCATAAGATCTATATAATTGATATGGTTAAAAAAATATATAAATGGTTGGTAAAGCTTAATAGATTTCAGATGTCTAAATTCAGAACAGAAGCTGAGCAAATAACATCTACAGTGCATATGTTCTTAGTTTAATCACATATGTTAATTTAACAATCAGTTTTTTTTATAGTTCATTAGAGACGAGGCATATGTTAGTTACACACATATATATAATAAAGTATTACCCCAGAATTAGCTATAGAGCTAAATTTAATCTGGTGTCCCTGGGCAGGAGTACACAAAATTATAAATAAAAATACCATACAAATTAAACAAAATAGAATACAAGTAGTATTGTCACACACCTGGACTCATTTAATGTTTTTGCCCCAGTGACCCAGTTTCTGTCTTCCGTGATTAGTTCCCAGGTGTGTCTATTATCTTCCTCATGTGTTCCATGTCCCTGTTAATTTAATGATTCCACCCACCTGTGTTTCCCCAATTATCCTTTGTACTTAAGCCTTGTCCTTTCAGTTCTGTTTTGTCGGGTCTTCATTCATCACTTGCTACTTACGTGTGTCTACCTCTGTGCTCCATGTTGGATATCCCCTGTGTTGGATATATTAAAAGCCTTATTCTGTTTATCCTCGACTCCGTATTCCTTCAGGCAGCGTAAAACCGTGACAGAAGACCCGACCAAAAGAAGAAAATAGAAAACTGTGTGTTTTTCCCCTCCGTTTTGTTTTTGTGTTTTCAAAGTCTTTTTGTTTCGTAGTGTTCTATGGATCCCCTCTATCGTCCCGAATTCCTCATCCTTCTGCTGAAGCAGGAAGGACGTTCTCTCGAGGACCATACCAGACAGTTTATTCTATTAGCTTATGCCACCAGCTACCCGGACAACGCGCTCTGCACCTTCTACAACACCAGCCTGAACTCCAAATGCAGAGCGTTGTCGTCCGAAGATGGTCCTCGAGAGGATTTCGCCGCATTCGTGGAGTGGACTCTGGCGAGAAATGGGTCACCTCTCACCGTCTGCCCCATAGAGGACCTCGCCAGCCCCACTCCCGACCCAGAGACCAGCCAGCCACCATCACGCCGCACGGAGCCAGAGCCCACCGCAGCCGCAGAGTCCGAGCCATCCACTGACAGGGAGCCGGATCTCGAGAGCGCGACTGACCAGGTGTGTGAGCCGGCAACACTGTGCATCGTGGGAGTCCTCGTGGAGATCGAGGGCGTGGAGGAAAGCCCTGCCCACACTCCTGCGACTGAGGGTGAGCTGTATGCAGTCTCTGAAGATCATATGGAGCAAGTTCTGGATCTGATGGACTGGTCTATGGAGGTAATCCCTAATTATCCTGTTTCCCTGCTGGTTCCGTCCAGCCCTGATTCCCCTGTATACCCTCTCAGTCTCCCACTCCTACCTCCTCCAGTCATTTCCTCTGCTCCATTTCCGCTGGTTCCGCCCAGCCCTGAGTTTTCTGTTTCTCCGCTGGTTCCGCCCAGCCCTGAGTTTTCTGTTTCTCCGCTGGTTCCGCCCAGCCCTGAGTTTCCTGTGTCTCCGCTGGTTCCGCCCAGCCCTGAGTTTTCTGTTTCTCCGCTGGTTCCGCCCAGCCCTGAATCTTCTGTTTCTCCGCTGGTTCCGCCCAGCTCTGAATTTTCTGTTTCTCCGCTGGTTCCGCCCAGCTCTGAATCTTCTGTTTCTCCGCTGGTTCCGCCCAGCTCTGAATCTTCTGTTTCTCCGCTGGTTCCGCCCAGCCCTGAATTTTCTGTTTCTCCGCTGGTTCCGCCCAGCTCTGAATCTTCTGTGTCTCCGCTGGTTCTGCCCAGCCATGAATCTTCTGTGTCTCCGCTGGTTCCGCCCAGCCCTGAACCTTCTGTGTCTCCTGTATTCCCTCCCAGCCTCCCTCTCCCGCCTCCTCCCAAACCTGCTGGTCCCTCTACTCCTTCGCTGGTTCCATCCAGTCCTGATCCTCCTGTCCTTCCTCCCATCCTTCTCCTCTCTCCTCCTCCTAGACCAGCCAGTTCCTCGCCATCCCTGCTGGTGCCAGTCAGTCCCGCAGCTCACCCTCAGTCCGCGCCATCGGGGCGCGGTGGTTCGCCGCTGGACTGCCAGTCTCCAGCTCCGCCTTGGCGTGTTAAGGCCCTGTCTCCGCCTCCAGCCTCCGAGCCCTGGACTCCTCCTCGGTCCTTCGACCCAGCGGCTCCGCCTTGGCTCTTAGCTCCCTCGTCTCCACCGTGGCCTGTCATCCCACCTGCTCCACCGGGCTCCCTCGTCCCTCCGGCTCCACCTTGGTCAGTCGTCGACCATCCGCCGCCTCGGGACTCCACTCCTCTGGTTCCACCTCGTCACTCCATCCCTCCGGCTCTGTCAGGCTCCTCCTTCCCTCCGGTTCCACCTCCATCCTCGGTCGCTCCGGCTCCACATCGGTCTGCCAGGACCCTGCCTCCGCCTTGGTCGCCTGAGCCTTCTGCTCCACCTAGGCCCTCCGGAACCTCGACGTCCCCCTGGCTCTGCGGCTGTGCTGCTCCATCTTGGGCTCCTCACCCACCGGTGCAGTCTCCGCCTGTCGGCCCCCTGGTGTCGTCGACCCTTCCTTCACCATGGCTCCTCCCGCCGTCGACTCCACCTTGGATCTCCGTCCTGGCTGGTCTCTGGTGGACCATCTGGCTCCTCCTGCTCCTGTCTCCTCCCTGGCTCCTCCCTCCGTCGTCTCCTCCCTGGCTCCTCCTTCTGTGGTCCCTGTCTGCTGGCCCCCTCCTGGGAGTCCGTCCTCCACCGGAACCTCCTCCCAAGTTCCCACCCACGCCTCCCTCTGTTGTTTCTACGGTGCGAGGACGCACCTACCGGGAGGGGGGAGTACTGTCACACACCTGGACTCATTTAATGTTTTTGCCCCAGTGACCCAGTTTCTGTCTTCCGTGATTAGTTCCCAGGTGTGTCTATTATCTTCCTCATGTGTTCCATGTCCCTGTTAATTTAATGATTCCACCCACCTGTGTTTCCCCAATTATCCTTTGTACTTAAGCCTTGTCCTTTCAGTTCTGTTTTGTCGGGTCTTCATTCATCACTTGCTACTTACGTGTGTCTACCTCTGTGCTCCATGTTGGATATCCCCTGTGTTGGATATATTAAAAGCCTTATTCTGTTTATCCTCGACTCCGTATTCCTTCAGGCAGCGTAAAACCGTGACAAGTATACAGTGATCACAAACCTGACTTGCCTTTAAAAATCTTTTCAAATGTATTTTAAACTGCACAAAGGTTGTACACTGTCTAATATTAGTTGGTAAACTATTCAAATTATGAACAGCGTTTACAGAAAAATATATTTTCTTCTAAAATCTGTTTTTCTAAACTGCGCTTCACAGTCACTTCTTAACAAGGCTCTTGTCTGTCTAATGCTGTCATTGCGCAATGAAACAAATATCTTTAAAGGTGGAGGTACAAGATCATTCACAATGTTATACATTAAACTACAATAAGATCCTGAATAAGATATTTCACATAAATATGTTTACATAAAGTCCACAAAAGAAAATTATATCTGAATTAAAAAAATAATAATACCCCAATCAATGTGCGTACACTTGGCTTAATCCTGTGTTGTTGTCTGCTGTTACGCAACTACTCTGAGACTAAGTGAAGATCCAAATACAGTGTTTATTAGGAAAGTCCAGAATCGTAATCAGACAGCAGGCAATCAATCTGTCTGACTTAACAACAAGGGAGAAAACACAGGCGACAGGGTACAAATTGTGAGTAAAAAAAGGAATGGAATAATTTACAAATCTCATAAACTTATATTTTATTCACAACAGAATATAGATAACATATCAAATGTCGAAAGTGAGACATTTTGAAATGTCATGCCAAATATTGGCTCATTTTGGGTTTCATGAGAGCTACACATTCCAAAAAAGTTGGGACAGGTAGCAATAAGAGGCCAGAAAAGTTAAATTTGCATATAAGGAACAGCTGGGGGACCATTTGCAACTTATTAGGTCAATTGGCAACATGATTGGGTATAAAAAGAGCCTCTCAGAGTGGCAGTGTCTCTCAGAAGTCAAGATGGGCAGAGGATCACCAATTCCCCTAATGCTCCGGTGAAAAATAGTGGATATCAGAAAGGAGTTTCTCAGAGAAAAATTGCTAAGAGTTTAAAGTTATCATCATCTACATTGCATAATATCATCCAAAGATTCAGTGAATCTGGAACAATCTCTGTGTGTAAGGGTCAAGACCGGAAAACCATACTGGATGCCTGTGTTCTTCAGGCCCTTAGACGGCACTGCATCACATACAGGAATGCTACTGTAATGGAAATCACAACATGGGCTCAAGAATACTTCTAGTAAATATTGTCGGTGAACACAATCCACCATGCCATTCGACATTGTCGGCTAAAACTCTATAGGTCAAAAGAGAAGCCATATCTAAACATGATCCAGAAGTGCAGCCATTTTCTCTGGGCCAAGACTCATTTAAAATAGACTCTGGCATAATGGAAAACTGATCTGTGGTCAGACGAATCAAAATTTTAAGTTCTTTTAGGAAAATTGGGACACCACGTCATCCGGACTAAAAAGGACAAGGACAACCCAAATTGTTACCAACACTCCGTTCAGAAGCATGCATCTCTGATGGTATGGGGTTGCATGAGTGCGTGTGTCATGGACAGTTTACACATTTGGAAAGGCACCATCAATGCTGAAAGGTATATCCAAGTTCTAGAATAACATGTGCTCCCATCCAGATATTCACTCTTTCAGGGAAAACCTCGCATTTTCCAACATGACAATACCAGACCACATACTGCATCAAATACAACATCATTGCTGAAGAAGAAGGTTCCGGGTACTGAAAAGGCCAGACTGCAGTCCAGATCTTTCACCCATAGAAAACATTTGGCGCATCATAAAGAGTAAGCTGCGACAAAGAAGACCTAAGACAGTTGAGCAACTAG